>NW_025855170.1:0-15657 GCF_002878395.1 Capsicum annuum
CTTTGCCAGATGATTTATGTTTTCTCCAGTTCACTTCTGGTTCAACTAGTGATCCTAAAGGAGTTGTGATCACTCATAGAGGAATCATTCATAATGTAGAGTTGATGCAGAGAAGATACCGGGCCAGCACAAGGACGATACTAGTGAGCTGGCTACCACAGTATCATGACATAGGACTTATCGGAGGACTTTTCACTTGCCTAGTAAGTGGCGGTTCCGCGATACTCTTTTCTCCGATGACATTCATCAAGAACCCCCTCTTATGGATGCAGACTATGAGCAAATATCATGCTACTCATAGTGCTGGCCCGAACTTTGCAATTGAACTCCTTGGACGGAGTCTAAAGTCTAACAAGGTGCAGAATCTAGATCTCTTCTCCATGACTTTCCTCATGGTTGCTGCTGAACCTTCAAGGGGAACAACTCTCAAAAGGTTCATCGAGTTGACTGAACCTTTTGGACTCTCCCGAGAAGTAATAGCACCAGGATATGGCCTTGCAGAGAATTGTGTGTATGTGAATAGTGCATATGGAGAAGGCTTGCCAATTTTGGTTGATTGGAAGGGGAAAGTCTGCTGTGGCTATGCTAATGTACACACTGCAGACGCCGAAATCAAAATTTTCGAGCCTGACACTGGTAAGGAGCATGATGATTCCACCAAAGAAGGGGAGATATGGATTAGCAGCTTGAGTGCAGAAGCTGGATACTGGGGAATGGAGGAGTTGAGCCGAAAAACATTTGAGAATGAACTTCTCACTGAACCGAGGAAAAGGTACATAAGAACCGGTGATTTAGGTAGAATCATTGATGGAAAACTGTTCATTACAGGGAGGATAAAGGATCTCATAATAGATGCTGGAAGAAACATATATTCCACCGATGTTGAGAAAACAATCGAAAAAACATCTGACCTTCTACGCCCTGGTTGCTGCGCTGTGGTTGGCATTCCTGATGAGATACTAATGTCAAAAGGGATATCATTTGCCTTTCCAATATGTTCTGATCAACTTGGATTGGTTGTAGTTGCAGAAGCTTATAATCCACTTCCTTATGAAGTTATTGAACGTATCGTACTCGTGTTGCAGAAGAACATGGTATATCTATTGCTTCCATTGTGGTTATCAAACCTAGGTCCATTAGCAAGATGACCTCAGGGAAATCAGAAGATTTGAAGTAGCCAAAAGATGAACATTGCATGTGGTGGAAGATACAACTGATGGAGAAAGATCATCACAGAAGACTAAAGATGATTCCACACCACAAATCACAAGAAATTTAGCTCGGGGAAATGACAAAATTAGCAAAGGAAAGATCATAGAATTTTTGAAGGAGCTTCTGTATGAAATGACAGGAGTTCCCAAGTCTAAAATCTCCATCACTGAGAGTCTGGTGTCTTATGGTGTTGACTCAATTGGCGTTCTTTGAGCAGCTCAGAAAATTTCAACCTTTCTTGGAGTCCCATTTGGAGCAATAGACATCTTCTCAGCAACCTGCATCGAAGACAGCAGACTTTGCTGAAGATCTTTTGATAAAATCTCGTTCCGAGTTGGTGGCAACTACCTCCAATTCTTGTAAAAGTAAGATGAGCTCAATCATAAGTACCAATCTCAAGTTTTCTGATTCTCATAAGCTAGTTATCTGGTTTTTCCAACTTTTAGTTCTTGCTTATGTTTCTTTCATGCTGATATTTCCTGCATGCATGTAGGTTTCCGCTTTCACATTTTTTATCTCTGCATGCCAAATGCCGATACAAGCAGCCCCTTGGTTTGGTTACATTATTTCCCTAGTATGTGCTCCTCTTTCTTGGATATTATGCATCCTCTTCACCAACAGCTGCATAGCTTTTCTTGGAAAGTCATTTCTACAACCAAGTTATATGTTGAACCCTGAGGTATCCATCTGGTCCATTGATTTTGTCAAGTGGTGGACACTTTATAAGGCTCAAGAAAGCTCTTTAAAAGTCTTAGCAGTGCATTTGAGAGGAACAGTGTTCATCAATTATTGGTTTGCGATGTTCGAGGAAAATATAGCATCATCTGCTATGCTATTCTTGACACTGTCGACAACACGGATCCATCATTAGTTTCTATTGGAGGGGAAGCAGTGATCGATGAACGAGTACTACTTCAGAGTCATGAAGTGAAAAATGGAGTCTTGAGCTTCAACTCGATTAGGATAGGCCAAAAATCGTCGATTGGTCCTTTTGCTGTTGTTCAAAGAGGACGCACAGTGGAAGATGGAGCTCATTTGCTGGCTCTCAAGTGTCTGGACTGCAAATCAAATAAGTTTTATGCTTACCAAGATGCATCCTTTCACGTCACTTGATAAATATTTCTACGTTAGCATGCTTAAATAAACGTAGAATTCAGATCCTTGTAATCTTTCACGATATTGCGTCAATATTGTATCAAAGATATTGATGATATATCATTTCGTATCAGTTCACAATGCGACATAACATTTTGAGATCTTATCACTTCGTTATTTTCAGGTACCTGAACCTCTCATAGGTTTCATGAAGTGTTATGTCGTAGGCTCTTCAAGAGTACATTGCCTTCTTATTATGATTATTTTCTCCTTATCCTTAAAAAAGAATTATTTCATTTAGAACTGATTGGTCTACCACGCTTCAGGCATGCATAGACTTAGTTCTTTAGGAATATAAAATAGGAGCACTTGCTGCTTAAGTATGAGATGCTTTCGGCATTTGACTTGAATTATCTTTTGAATTGAATGAGGTTCCGATGATAATTTCTAACATATTTCATAGCTGCTTATAATCTTTCCCCTATGTTAGGAAAACTAACAAACATCCTCCATCTTATTTGAGGAATCCATCTCTGTGGATCATGGTATATTCATTAATCGTATACCACACATCAAAACTATTAGATGAAATAGTTGGTTTCTGACCTTGAACCAATTAAGAGGGAAGAATTAATTATAATTTATTGGTTTAATGCATACAAGTGCTATTGTATGCAACATATCATATTTCAGACCAACACATGAAGTTTTGTTCTCATTAACAATGGTTTAGCTATTTATCAAAGGCATTCAATGTCAAATCATCATCATTAAGATGAATTGTCTTGATTGCACAATCTGAAAGTTATGCTCTTAACTCAATTTTATTGAGTAAGCAACTTTAATGTCAAACTGCAGGTTGACAATAAACGTATAAGTGATCATCTTATATCGATGCATCTTAATAAATCACATGACAGGTAAATGAACCCTTATTTACCTTTTATATGTTTTAGATTTTAAGAGATCCAATCCCAATATTAGTTGGTCCAACCAACTTATCATGAGAACAAGCGACATTAACAATCCTTGAAGAATCTTCTAGTTCTTCAACTTCAATACATGTCTAATATTCAATATACACATCTTCGAAATGTTACAACCGGTCATATCAACCTATGAACTCATTTATAGTAGTAAACACAAGTTTATCATGACATGTGTTTTTTATTCTTTAGTAAATTTCAGATTTATTATTACATGAATAAATTTTAGATTTACTACTTTAGAAGTATATTTCAGAATAACTCTTCTCAATTATTCAGCCTCTTTTAGAGGTGAGTTGTGATACCATCACAATCAAATGCACGTTTGCATTAATAAGCTTCTCATTCCCCATAGGAATAAAATGTAATCGTGTCTTAAGCCTATCAAATTCTGATAGTTTATAGCCTCTTTTAAGATATTGCTAATTCAGGAGCAAATTGAGGCATACATATTGTTGTAGAGAAATTTTCTCTGACATATCTTATAATCATAATATGCATGTGAAAATATCATCACTTTTGATGATCATTATCATATTGTTCCTCGCGCATATATTCGTGCATTCAATCACTTTTCTTCTTTCAAACAATTATGCACTGCTACCACATTCACTTCAAGAATGGAGCATATTCAATGAGACACGTCTCATGAATTTTCACAAACACCCATTATTTTGTCTTAGCCATTATAGTATCATCAATATGGTGTATTGAGATTCATACTCAATATTTTATCCATATAAAAAGGCGTCTTAAACTATAACTCGATGGGAATTGAACCCCATATCTTATCATCATGGTGCATTGAAACTTTTAACCCAATGTTTTACCCTCTTAATGAGATGAGATTTAAATTCATCACCATATCTTTTAACAATATTGTTCTACATGAACAAATTGAAAGCATAAGTGGTTCAAAATCAATTATTTTTCCTCAAATTCAACAATAATTTTATCATTAATAGCAAAAGACAAATAACATAAGGAATCACTAATCTTGAAATTACCTTTAGATTTATAATCTCACCTTGTTTGGTAGAATCTCGTGCTGATAATGTATTATGAAATATAAAGTAAAAATAACAAGAATAAATAGAGAGAAGAGAGAAGGCTTCTTTATTTCTCTTGAGGAATGAAAGATCATAAGATTGATGATACATTTACAAAATTCGGGAAAAATACTCCTAGTTTCTGACTAAAAGACAGATACTTCAAATCTTGATAGATATCAACTAGATCTTGATAGATTTTATCTATATTCTTGATAGAATTCAATATAATATAAATATATTTATAACAGAAAGCAAATAAAAGAAAAACTTAAACACGAGAGGAGAAGAAAGTGCTTATTTTTCTACTTAATAATAAGTGAAGATTGGAGTACTGTGAAGGGCATTATCGTAATTTCATAACTAACTCAATGACAATTTAAGAATAAGGCTTTGTACTTTCACGTATTATACTACTAGATATTGATGGCCCGTGTATGTTATTTTTTTTTATCTCAATTTAAATTATTAAAATACTTTATATTTTTAATTATTGTGATTTATAGTATTTTTTCTTCTGTTTCAATTTAAATGATGCTGGTATAATTTCGAGATTCACTCAAATATTTTATATTTTTTAAATTTCTTAAGTTGTTATTTATGTGATTTACAATGTCTTTTACATTATTTTTCAATAATATATGAATATTCTCCTTTTATGTGGCACATATAAAATTTTGACAGTGAATCAATTTTTTTTTACGTATATACTTTTATAAGTTATTAATTATTGTGATTTATAATACTTTTTATTTCATTTTTAAATAATATATGTTATTTTATGTCTTCCTCTGTCTCTTTTCAATTTATGTGTACTAATATAATTTCGATAGTCAATTAAATTTTTTATGTTGACATATTATTTTATGTCTCTTTTACCCTTTTTATGAAATATTATCAATTTTTAAATGCTTAGATGATCATAATAATTAATTAGTGGTGATTTAGTAAAATTACGGTAAAAACAATGAAGCACACATATCTTAAGTGACTTGTAATAACTAATTAGAAGCGACATATCAAAATTATTATAAAAAACACTTGTATAATAATTAAATAATAATAGTACAGTAAAATTACAATTGAAACAATTGAAACAGTCATAAATATCTATTTTATTTTTTCTCTAATTAAATATTATTAATTTTATAATATGTAATTACTTATAATATTTAATTAAAAATATAATAATTAATTAAAAATAATATAATAAAATTATGATTGAAGAAGGTGAAACAGATATGTCATCAATTTCTATCTCCCTTGGTAATATAAGAGATTAGCCACAAATTATATCTCCCTTGGTAATTACGTAAATAAGACGAAGGGTATTTACGTAAATAAGGCTTTGTACTTCCAAGTGTTATACTATTAGCCATAAATTATATCACCCTTTCCCTTAGCTGTTCACTTTTCCAATTTCGGTAATTACTCTTCCACATCTTCCCTGCAAATATCTTCCCGCCCAAAAACAACCTCCGAAATCAAAATCTCTTCTGAGCTCCATCTAAGTAGAAATTTTACCTGGGTTTTGAAAAAACGAAAAAACGAGTGTGTTGTTAATCTTTCAGCTGCCTGGTACACTGTTCTTTCTTTTTATTTTATAAATATGTTCCGGCTGATGTTTTTTTGAAGTGTAAATATACATGTATCTCCGTTGTAAGCTGAGTTCAGTGGTTATATTTTTGAAATATGCATGTATCTCGGTGTTTCTCTTCAATCATTAATTTGTAATAGAACTTCAGTTATCTTTCACTGTTTGTTGCATATTTTTTCATGTTCATCTGCTCAAGGATTTTCGGAACTTAATTCTTTATGGATATTTATGATATTTCCACTTGCAACTCGTTTACTTCTCTCTTGATGACACCTATTTGTGCAACTGACTTCCACCTCGTTTCACATCACCATTTCTATCTCACCATTCCAACACATCATCAAACAACCATAGAGGCAGCAGAAACTGGGCCTCTCATATCACTAAGTTTACTGGTAATATTTTGGCTTCTATTTGGTATGTTGTATTTATGAGTTCTGCAAAGTTTTACCTTTTTCTGTTGTTAAAGAACTTTTTTTATATAATTTTTCATATTTTATCGGTTAGTTTCTAGATGCTTGCGATATATTTTGATGTTGAAAATAGATACATACGGTACACATGCAAATTTGGGATATACAATAGTTTTTGATTTTCGATAGGTAAGATGGCATTTGAAGGTAAATGGGTTCTTTGAAGTGCTTATTGAGGGTGAAATAAACTCCAGTGCTCTTTGGAGAACAAACTGTAAAGCCATTTTCAATCAAGCTTTATTTGAGCCCTGACTTCACCTTTGCCAATTTTGATCCGTTTTCTTTCCTTCTGTCGTTTTCACTATGGTCCATTATAGGCTTCTCTTATAAATTTCATTATTTCTGATTTTTGATGGGTTTTATTCCTTTCTTCCCTTTCTGAATTTAGGCGCATAACTATTTTTAATTGTGTTGTTGTGCATGAATGTTGATAGTTGCTTCTTATCTACAGCTGTGACACTAAGGGCATCATTTGAAAGCAGCTGAATCTTATTCCAGAATGATTTATTCCGCCTAATTGTACCACGAAAACTATCGTGCGGAAACTTTTATCTAAGGAGTAACACCCTTTCATATGTAATTCCTTCTTGCCGTTGCAACATTACCTGCAATGAATTGTTGTATTTTTTTTGCAACTTATATTAACTTATCTTGTGGCACACATTGCAGAATTGTTTGGTGACAAGGTATTGGTGTCAAGGGTGCTAGCAAATATGCTTTTTTGTGAATGAGGCAAGTCCCTCTTTTGCTTGAGGTGGTGGGGTAATGAGTTTGCTGGCTATGGTTTCTTCTTATTAAAACTGAGTGATTTTATAGGTTTGATTGATCAATGGTTAACGTCGTGCCAAAAGAAGATGTAGGTAAATATTACTGTGGCTATTATTATATAGTGCTCTACATGTCTCATGACAAAAAAAAATTAATTATTATGATGATAGATTATGATGAGATTGTTATGAATTTTACATATTTATGGTTCTTCGGATCAGATCAACACTTAATTGAATGCAGGACGAGTTAGTATAACAAATTCAAGGTCGGACAACACAATAAGACTATTAATAAAGCGTCAAACTGGATTATTCAGCTAATGGCGAAGTCAGGAATGCAACAAGAAGTGGAAACAATACTATAGTAAGACGACCAACTGAATTCTCTTATGAATCAACTTGAAAAGGTTCCTTCTTCTTTTTCTTATATTTTCATTTTCTCTTTGCATTCTTTTGGGCCATAATTCCATCCTTACGTCCCTTACGATGACAGTTTGAAGAATATCTAGCTAGTTTTGTAAGTAGTAGAAATTGAGGAAAGCTGACATATAATGGGCATTAACATTTCTTGTCTTAATAAACATAGACATTATTCCTGCTTGCCGTATGATATACAATTTGTTTCTCGGGGGATAGACATCAGAAAACTTGTTTAGGTAGGACATTTTTGTTCTAACGTAATAGAGCATTTTGGTATCTACATAAAATTACCTAATATGTTTTTAACATATTTCGGCTCAATGTCAGGGTCAGACAAGTGTTCCTTTTGTTAAGAGTGACCAGTCATTAATCAGACTAAAATAAATTAGATCATCGTAATGATTGTACTTATCAAAAAAATATCGTTCATATATAATGGTTATCATGAGTTCGTAGCTGGGGATTTACCTAAGTATTAATGTTATATGTTTCTTCTTTCTGTTTTCTTGAATATTTTTTCTTTTTGTATTTCTATAGGATAAGAAGTCATTGAAGTTGACGCCCGATGATCATTTGCATTTGGAGGGATTTGCATTGAATCTTTTCGCAAAGGTAGACAAACAAGATCTAGATGGAGGAGCAAACTTGTAAGAGTCATTTAAACTACACCATGTGATGTTTGTTTATATTTACACTTTTCTTAATCGAAATTAATGGTCATAGACTTGTATTTGTAAAGAAAACACTCCGTCTTTTCTATTTGGTTTATCCTCGTGCCACATAATGTATATATTGGAGATCCTTGAACAGTTCGGTGAACTCCAGCGTGATGTGAGTTTTCATCATACCACAATAATATCGATATATTTTTTTCACTTGGCCGTTCGTCCTGTTTTTTTCTTCTTTCGGGTAGTAGTTTGGGTTGGAGGTGGGTGCGGGGTCTAACAATGCAATTACAGTTTTTCCCCACATCATTGTGGGTCTTGTAAGTTCGAATAAATATGTCTTTATGTATGGATAGTCTCTATTTACCCCGTGTATGTTTTTCCCTTTTGTTTAACTTGTTTGTTGTTTCCATCTGTGACCCTGTTCCTTGTCCTCCTTATCTGACAACAGCTTCAGCAGAAACATAAGTATGCAGTTTGGAAGGCAGCAGATATAAGGAAAGCTTTAAAAGAAAGACAAAAGCCTGTTCCAGGCCCTCCTGGTGGTGATGATGATTTTTCATTGTTGGGCCTTCCTGGAGGTGAAAGTGATAATAGGGACTTCTCGGCAGCACAAAGTGGTAAGCATATATGATTTATGGTCAGCATAATCAACAATTGATAGATCCCGCACTCTGAAGGACCTACAATTTCTTGTGTTCATTCCATAACATAAGAATTTTGGTTAATTCCCTTGAGGTCTCTACTATCTCATTTTTAAATACGACATGTTTCATTTCATTGAATTTTTCCCTTTATTGAATAAGCAAATTTAATAGTATGAATCCCATATTAAGTTTTTGGCAACTTTAATTAAGTGAAAACTAAACTTTCCCTCAAGTGTGTAAACACACAAACGTGCCTCAATTTATATTTAGTTGATTAAACACATTCCCTTCACCTAGAGTATTCACATGATCATCCAGTGGCTCTATGTACCTTTTCCATTTGTGAGTACGAGCCATGATTCTAGGTAAATGTTAGAAACGATCGGTCTTGAGTTTGTTTGTTGTTACTTGTTGCCATTTTTCTAAAGGTTTGTTTGTTGTTAAGATTTTAATACTGCTTCTGATTTGTACTTTTTCCCTGATGGAAATTTAAGACAAATTTGATTTTTCAAAATTTCCTTCCATGATGCATAGAAAGAAATATTTATTAAGATTTTATGAGTTAAATAAGTTTTTCTTACAAACTTAAAACCGAAAATACTAAAAGAAGAATATATTTGCTTGCCTTGAGAATTTGTTGTGATAGTGACATTCTCAATCATCCTGGCCGGAACTAATATGCAAGTGTTGGAGCATAAATCTGTAACAAAACAAAAAAGAATATTAGAAGAAATTTAGAATTCAATGTTAATTTTCTTTTTTTAAAAAAACAATTCAATATTCACTCAATTCTTCATGGAAATTGTAAAATTAGCGAAGTAAACGAGCTTCATGCAGTCAAGGTGTTGTACACTTGTACTGATACCTTCCCATTAATCGATTTAGGCCTAGACTTTTACATTGCGAAGTTTACTAAAGAGGAAAGTGTTTCTCAGGTACTCCTTAATGAGCCTTGGTTTGTTAATGGCCAATATTTACCAATTTAGCGTTGGGAGGAGAATTCTTACTTCAATTTTACTTCTACTTTTTCCACATAATCTCTTGCTAGATAGATATGCTTTACATGCATGTCATTGATTATAGCTACTCTGCGCATTTATATGCCTTCTTCTTATAATTTGCTATTTGATTTTGCAACTAGGTCTATTTAATCCAAGTTATCTTTGTTTCAGATTATATTCCGCTATTATAATTTCCTTTAGATGTACGGTTGTTGTCCGGCCTTTACCACTTCCACACATAACAAGAGTTTAAGTGAATCGGGCTGCCCTTTTGCATTTCAATGGTGTGGTTATTTCATTGTTTTTATTTTTCCAATATATGTGAAAAGGAAAGAAATTGAAAGGCTTGTGTCTTTCCCAACAAACTTAGGAAAGATCCAAAGGGCATTCCACACAATCTTATGCCCTACATTCAACAAGTACATGTTGGTAGATTTTAGGAAAGATCCAAAGGACATTCCCCACAATCTTATGCCCTACATTCTACAAGTACATGTTGGTATATTGCCAGAGCTGAGTGTACAAGTGTGGGCATTTTATTTACAATGGAAATCGAGGATATTGGATAGCTTGTTTGCATCCATTGTTTCATATAAGATGGAAACATAAAGCTTAACTTGTACCCTACAAATTAGATGCTGCTATTGTTTGAAGAAATAGGTGTAAGTCAGAGCAGGTAAGTATAAAAGCTGATAATTGAGAAATTTTGGTAGCAAGGCATGAGAAATCTGTGTTCTCTTTGCATCTTCTCAAGTTTGCAAGTTTGTAACTGTTGAAAAAATAAAACATATATGTAACTTTTTATTTTGTCTCATACATGTCTTGCTTGGTCGCGTATTATGTGGACAAACAATTTGATGAAATTATCCAATCTATTATTATTTGGGGATTTGATAAAAACGTTAATGATTTGATTTGATTCCTCTTAGCTATTGAACCCTTTTATTTTGGGGTGGGCGAAGGTAGAGATGGAGCTGGTGGTAGTGGTGATGTAGGTGATGGAGCTGGTGGTGGGGGTGACTTGGGTGGCGAAGAAGGTGGTGGTGGTAACTTGGGTGGCAGAGAAGGTGGTGATGAAGGTGATTGGGCTGGTGGTGGTGAAGGTAATTGAGCTGGTGGTGGTGATGACTTTGGTTTGCTGTTTTGTAGTACCTCTATTATTTTTATTTTTTGGATGCTTGATGTTATGTTACGTATGAGTGGTTGGAAACTATAAAAATATTGCACCCTTTGCATACTTTAAATGTGGAAAGGAAAATTAAGAGGCCGTTTGGCCATAAATATTATTTACTTTTTTTCTGAATTTTTTTTCACTTTATGAAATTCATGGTGTTTGGCCATAGATATTTCAAAAATATTTTAATTTTTTTTTTGAAAAAAAAGTGAAAACGACTTTTTGTTGTTTTCACCGTTTTTCAACTCCAATTCCAAGTTTTTTTTTTATTAGATATAACCCCATTTTTTTTAATATTACATCAAAAGTCCTTACATGGTTTAGATGAGTTTTGGAGCAAATCCGGAAAGAAAGACATTTTTTATGAACAACAAATCTAGTCCGAACACATTTTCGAAAGACATTTCTTCTCGGTAAAAGACATTTTTAAACAACAAATAAAGATTTTTAAGCTAAAAGATCGGTATATTTTCATTATTTGTAGGTATATTTTCATTTTTAAGCTCAGGACCCCATTGATGTAAAATTCTTTTCGTTCATGAGTATAATCAGTAGATAAATTAGTTGGGCAATTTTGATAATTTTAAAAAGTTTGAGGTATAAAATTAAATTTAAAGAAGACTTTCAAAAGTAAAAAACAAATATCTTTAAAAAATACATGGTCAAACATAATTCCAACTTTAATTATTTTTTAGTTTTTTATGGCGAAATGCCTACTAAGGCTTTTGATACTAGGGTCACAGATAAAGGACTAAAGAGTAAAGAGAAAGACGAGAGAAAATATGAAACTTTTTTTGGTAAATAACTATATATTAATACCAAGTGGAAATGTTTGTACATTATTCAATTGATTGTTGGACAACTGTCCCAAAATATCAGCATGAAAGAAAAAAAACTCACTTTCTTAGCTAGATCAATGACAAATTATTGTCTTATTAATCATGTGTTGTTGTTTGGATTAGAACAATTAAATCAATGTTATGTATTTTTTCTTTTGCAGCTCAATAATTCAGGATAAAATAATTTCCCATGTAGTGTCCTAATTTACTGCCGAGGTTGATAAGGTGATAAATCTGAAGACAGAAAAGATTTTATGGGATTATCTTGACCAGTTGCCGTAAGTTCAGAAAAAAGAAACAGGAAAATTTATGTTTATAAATGAATATACTCTTCAGACTTTTCCATTTATCAAATGGTTATTCCTCGATAACTCTTACTGTTATTGACCTAATGATTAGTTCCTCAGAAGCTTTCACTACTGTTTTCACTTGAAACACTTTATGGCTTTATCCTTACTAACAAAATATATGCTCAAATTTAGTCACTTTAATTATGTCATTGTAAAAATAGTGTCTTCATTGTCTACAAATAATTATCTACAAGTATCTTTGATAGTACAAAGTTTAGCTCGCATGCTCATCTTTGAAATTTTGATGATTTTGTCTGACAAGTTTTGTTTACATTGACATTAGTAATAACTAAATCACTAATATCAAGCATTTTACTTTGGCATAACCACTTGGTATAGTTGATTTTCAATTTTAAATTTTCGAATTTGGTAATGCAACAAACGACATGTTCTTCCAGTTATGTTAGCAAGTAGTAACTTTAGACTTGTACAGAGCTCTTTGCAGAATTCTACACATCTTTCCAATTGGATTTTGTTGTTATTATTGGCTAATATCTTCAAAAGTAGGGGTGTGCAAAAATTGAACCGACCGATAAATTGTACTGATAAAAATGTTATTGATTTATTGTTAATGGGTTATTGGGTTAACGGGTTTTTAATGGTTTTATAAAAAAAATTTATTGGATTATTGGTTCGGTTTGGTTTTTTCTTATTGGGTTATTGGGTAAACCGATAACCCAATAAGAATATATATATATGACTTATTATATTTTTCTCTTAGTTTCTCTTTAATCTCTACTAATTAACAAATTTATTATTTCAATTATACAAACTCTTAATTTCTCCTAAAAACATTTAGTTCAAACTTGAAAATTCTTGTAAATTAAAATAAATTATGTAGGATTTTTGTTTGCAACTGAGATTCGACTTTTTTTCATGTTAGTTACTACTATTTCTATTTTATGAGTATGTTCTTATCGGTTAAATCGAAAATAGAACCGTAAGGACTAAAAATCGATAAATCGATAAAAAATATCTTATTGGTTTGGTTATTGATTTAGCATATTTAAAAATCGAAAATTGATAAACCAAATCGATAATATGTAAAATCGAACCGAATCAATCAATGCACACCCCTATTCAAAAGCAACTTTTCTTTTCAAGTATTGAAAAAACTTCATTATATCAATGAGCCTGAAAACACATTACGGCTATCAGTTAGAAGGTATGTGGGTCTAAGATTTGCTAGAGCTAAATCAATCCTCACTATTGGTTAATCATTACGCATACAAATATTCTATTTCTAACATATCATTTTTTAGCAGATACCCAAGCTGAAATACATGTCAATTGCAGTTGCTAAAATTCAAACGTCATGCAATTGTAGCAAGACTCATGTATAAGTTGAAGCATCTACATGATCATGAAAAAACTTGCTGGTTGTCTCTCCAGCAAGCTCCAGAATGTAATGTTGATATTTAGCTTTCTGATATTTTATTTGTTCGGATAACCCTATGAATCATGTATTACGATATTGTAAAAATGTCTGTGCCTGTCTAGTATATTATATATAAGAGAGAATATCAATTTTTGATAGTCCTCACAAGGCTATTATAGTAACTTTAATTAATTTTTAATCCTCTAAAATTGTGACACATTGAATGATAAAGATGAAGTCATTTTATCTTTTTTCTTGTCATATGGACATTTACACTTGGTGCATATGTCATGAAATGAGAAACTATTATTTAATTTTTTTCTTGCAATTTCTATTGTTTAGCTATTTTCTATTTTTTTTTTTTTTTTGAAAAAAAAATAATTAGGAGTAGAGGAAGGAGAATTAAGAAGGAGATTAAAAAGTAGAAAATTAAATATTTATCAATAAAGTGAAAATTCAAACTCTCAATCAAGTGAACTATTCAAACTCCTCTGTTGTTTAACAAATCGGTAAATCACTCTTAGAGCTTTCGTTATAATGTTTTGTTTCTCATTGTTACATATTATTTAATCAAGTCAATTACAAAATATAAACGTCAAATATTTAATAATTAATTTTTTACTTTTACTTCATGCTTTACGAATCATATTTCAATGATATTATTTATACAAGATTTTGATAATAGTTATCCGACATCAAGACCGAAAACCTTAAATTTTGATTAATTATTATTATTTTTTAATCAAAATTGATTATTTAATTACTTTAAAATATTTAAATAGTCTTAACAAAATTAATATTTTATATGAGCTTTTATTTAACGTGGTTAGAAATTGTATGCTCATAAATCGTAAAAATGCTAATATTTTTTAATTTTTATGATTTACGAATTATAATTATTTTATATTATTTTAAATTCTATTATCACATAAAATATCAATTCACTGGAGTTTGGGCCCAGACTTAGCACAGGCCTTATAGAATTAGTATTATTTATAGGAAAAATTACAGAAACTAGCATCCTTAAGACTATAATTACAATAATTAACAACATTTTTTCAAAATTACAACTTATAGCAAAAGTAACAATATTTTACCCACTTCATAGTAATAGAAGAATATGCATTTTTCAGTTGTGCATATGTATTTATAAGTAATACATATATATTTGTAGATGTATTTATATAGCAACATTTTACTTAAATACAAATACAATTTGTTATTTTTCGTAATTATGAAACTGTTGCTATAAAAGTTATAATTAAAGCTACAGAGTTGCTATTTTTGAAATTTCCCCTTATTTATATAGAGGTTATGGGGAAAAATTGAAAAAATTACATAACATCACAATTTATCTTTAATAAATTACATAAAATTTCTACCTTTTTTTATTGATTACCTAAATCCCTTTTTTGTTTAAAAATAGTCGGATACGTCCACAAATTCATAATTTTTTTGATACATAATTTTAATTATGTATCTCCCTTTGATCTAGTTAATGTACTATGTATCTCGACCAAATAATTTTTGAAATGAATGTATCTCAACTTTAAAATCATGTATCCGGATGCTAATTATATATCCGAGCAAATATGAAGTAATTAACCATTACATTTTTAAGTTCAAAATTATGTATCTCAACTTTTAAATTATGTATTCAAAAATCGTAAAATATGAGATTATTTGTAATTTAATAAAAAATAGGGATAGAAAATAATTAGGGGTAAACTTGTTAGGATTTATGTAATTTTTTTAAAAAAAAATTAAGAAGAAATTGTTGGGCCACTAGCAACTTACAAAGTTGCTAGGCCACCAACAACTTATAAATTGCATGACGTTACCTTTATCTCAAGAAAAAAATATAAATAACATACATACCAACCCTTTTGAGAAGTAATTACACCTTCTCTCACTTTTTAAATCACTTTATTCTCTCTCCCTATTAATATTCATAACATAGCCGACATATACATAACATTCTGTGTATATGTTGGGATTTTT
>NW_025855170.1:18657-44557 GCF_002878395.1 Capsicum annuum
TGGGTTGGCCCAGCCCGGCCCACTTGACAGCCATAGTTCAAGTGCCCAATTAATTAAAATTCTGCTTTAATTCCATTCAACTACTGTCTGCTATTTTTGTTATTATTTGTTGTTTTCTATACTTTCCTTACTTCTTTTTTTCGGGACTGCTTTAAACTATTCTTAAATTGAGGGTCTATCGAAAACAATCTATATCTCTAAAATATCATCTCAATTAATATACCAAATTTGAGAGAACTTAATTCTTACTACTATAGATCAACTTTACCTCATAGTCTAAAAAATTTAATAAGCTATACAAAATTATTTGAAGTCGAGACAAAATAATAATTAATATTTAATTTTACGTACTTGTTCTTCTTGCCAACACAAGCCTGGTTGATACTTGCCAATTCAAGATTCCATGACGACATTGTATATCTACTTACCATCCCCTTCTTCAAGTCAACTTTTACCTTTTCAATTCTTGGGCGAATTAGGTCCAATCTTTCCAAAAAATGCTCAATTGACATTGTGTTTGGAGCAATTACTACTATTGTATCACCATCATCTACTTCCCATGCATTAATTGCATGTATCATATTAAACCCTGGTACTTCGAACCACTTCATTTTTGACTCATCCGTTGCATAACGGGGAAGCACCCCTAGGCGTGGCACTTTTCTCGAGTTGTAACCAACCGGTGCACCACTGGTTATGAGCCCAAAAGGGTTAGTTTCTAGTTGTGTATCGGGAAATATGATATAATTTT
The DNA here is from genome assembly GCF_002878395.1 of Capsicum annuum. Classification (NCBI taxonomy): domain Eukaryota; kingdom Viridiplantae; phylum Streptophyta; class Magnoliopsida; order Solanales; family Solanaceae; genus Capsicum; species Capsicum annuum. Next base: position 19,409 of record NW_025855170.1, read on the forward strand.
TTGTTATGGCAAAGTCATGGATGAATGATGGACGTGTCATGGAGAAAATTGGAATGTCGCGACTTTTGGTCCCATTAGGGTGAATTCGAAAATAAGTTAGAAATGGAGGTATTGGACAGTAACGAAAAGCAAAAGCTTCACCAGTATCTGGATCAATTTTGGGATGAGCTGTCATATTTATGGGAAGATTTCCCTCAAAATTGTGTCTACCAATAGTTATGATATCACCATTTGGGGCTAATTTTATAGCATAAGGAAGATCAGATTCACAAAGAGCAAATAAATTGCCTCCAAATAATGCCAAGCTAGTGTTAGCAAGGCCTATACCGTTGCTTGGATCGAATTGGCCAATTTTTCTCCGAGTTACAGACACTGCCCCACGACATACAAGCGCGATAAAGCTATTAAAGTCGGAGAAAAGATTAGGAATGATTGAAAATCCCGCTTCTTTTTCAACCAAGTACTTATAAGTTTTGACATAACGACTACAAAATATCGCTTTGCCTTGAGAAATTTTAGTGGAATGAAGCATTCCATCGCCATCAAAGAGATGAAAAGGTCCACGAGGAAAATATTGTGGATTTGGACCATTTCTAATGTAAGCACCGTTGAGACACTATGGGAGGGAGCCTTTTACCACCTCACATTCTGTTGGAGGAAGTTCGTCAACAGGAGCAAAATTGTCAGAGAGAACACATTCTGGATCAAGGGAAGGATGACATGGAGGATCGATGAAAGTGTCAATGAAATCGTCGCATGCATTCAAGATAACTTTGAGAAATGATGGATCTAATAAGGGATTTTTTAGGGGTTTATTATGTTGTTTAGATGGACTTTTGCCAATGGCTTGTGGAGATACATATGAAGATGTCCTACTAGGAGAAACAAGAGATTTGGGGTGTGGCAGTAGTGTACCAGTGAAGGAAAAAGGGAAAGCATTCATAGCTTGTATGCTTTTAAGAAATAAAAAAATGTACTTAGAGTAGCAGCCTATTATATATTTTTTTTTTCAGACGTCTTTGATAAAGAAAATTTATAAGTTGGATGATACTAGGCCATTAATTGAACAACTACATGATAAATTCCACCAAGGAAATATAATTAGCAAAAATATTAATTTTGAGGTCCTGATGACTCGTTGACATAATGAGCATTATGTGAGTAACAAAAAAAGGAAGCACAGTCAAGAAATATGATTTTAACAAACACCAATTTGGATTCTCATAATCACCATTAAGAGATAGTATGAGATAATTAATTACTTCCTCCATTCATTTTTACTTCTATTTTTTGAGATGACATCTCCATTATAAAAATAATAATTGGTATAGTAATTTTGTCATATTATCTCTATTAATTGATGTTTAGGAGTAATAAGTATTGAAAAATATTTGAAAAATAAGATTAAAATCTGAAATTTTCCTTTTTTATATTCTTGATCTGTCAAAAATAACAAATAAAAATAAATATTAAATTAAAAAAATAATGAAAAATAAATCCGAATGGAGGAATTACCTAATGTCAGAATTTTTTTTGGGTAGTGATCCCTACCTATTAACTAAATATTAATGTATAGAAGCTATAGTCATGATGAACTCTAGTATGTTTGGTATGAACAATAATGTCAAACTTCTTCAAAATATATATGAAATGGAAGTATTTAATTGAAATAATTTATCATCTCTTTAGATGCTTCGTTGAAACATATCATAGTTCAAATATCTAAATAAAATTTAGACATCTAAAGTTTTACATCAAATTTAATTACTCATTTTCTTATGACGAGGTAGACACCTCTTCCTGGTAGAATGCCATGTAAGTGTACACTCTGACTAACAATACGTGTGAAAATTTTTTGTCTTTTTTTTTTTTTTGGTGAAAGAAAAAATAGTCATTAACGTTCTCAACTTCGCAATCAATAAATAACACCAACTTCCGGTGTTTAAGAAAATAATTTATTTTTCTTTTTGATACGTCTAAGAAAGAATAATTTTTTTTTAGTAATTATTTAATTTCAATTTTTTACGTTAAGACCACAAGATTAAAGACAATAAATTTAACTAATGCTAGTTTAGAACCACAAAATTTAAAAATCTTTTTTATTTTCAGCCAAACTAGGTCATTCTTTTAGAAATAAAGGGAGTATTATTTGAAAAAATGACAACGATATATATATTATAATTTTCTTTAAATTATAATAATATAGGGAGGAGTATAAGATTGCTAAGCGAGAGGCAAAGTTAGCGGTCACGAGGGCTAAGGATGCTGCGTTCGAGAGTTTATACACATCATTAGATAGTAAAGGTGGGGATAAAAAGTTGTACAGGCTCGCCAAGGTTAGGGAGAGAAGGACCCGGGACCTAGATCAAGTGAAGTGTATTAAGGATGTGGACGACAAAGTTTTGGTGGAAGAGGGTCATATTAGGAAGATATGGCAGCCTTACTTTCATAAGCTCCTGAATGAAGGAAAGAATACTAGCATTGTGTTGGGGGATTTAGAGCATTCCGAGAGGTTTCGTGATTATGGCTACTGTAGGCGCATTAAGGTTGAGAAAGTTAAGGGGGCTATTCGTAGGATGCATAGAAGTAGAGCGACGGGGCCAGATGAGATTCTAGTGGATTTTTGAAAGTACACAGGTGGGACAAGTGTGGAGTGGTTGAATCGGTTGTTTAACATAATTTTCAAGATGACGAGGATGCCTGAAGCTTAGAGAAGAAGTACGATGATTCTGTTGTATAAGAATAAGGGTGACATTCATGATTGCAATAATTATAGAGGTATCAAGTTATTGAGTCACACTATGAAGGTTTGGGAGAGGGTGATAGGGTCGAGGTTGCGGAGGATTGTTACTCTTTCTAAAAATCAGTTTGGATTTATGCCAGGGCTCTTGACTACAAAAGTCATTCATCTCGTCAGGAGACTAGTGGAGCAGTACAGAAAAAGGAAGAAGGATTTGCACATGGTATTTATCAACTTATAGAAGGCCTATAATAGAGTTCCTGGGGAGGATCTTTGGAGGTGTTTAGAGGCTAGAGGTGTACTTGTATTATATGTTAGGGTGATTAAGGATATATATGACAGAGCCAAGACTCGGGTTAGGACTAAGGGAGGGGACTCGAAGCACCTTCCTGTCTTGATGGGGTTACATCAAGGATCGACGCTTAGTCTGTTTCTTTTTGTCGTGGTGATGGATGTTTTGACGCGGCACATTCAGGGTGAGGTGCCTTATTGTTTGCTTTTTGCGGATGATGTAGTCTTGATTGATGAGACTCGTAGTTGAGTTAATGCTAAGTTGGAGGTTTGGAGGAAAACTCTTGAATCTAAAGGGTTTAGGTTGAGTAGGTTCAAGACGAAATATTTGAAGTGTAAGTTCAACGAGGTATCTCATGAGTCCAATGTGGCTGTTAAGATTGACACTCATTCTATCAATAAGAGAGATAGTTTCAAGTATCTGGGTCTATGATTTAGGAGAATGGACAGATTGACGAGGATGCCACTCATCGGATTGGGGTAGGGTGAATGAAATGGAGGCTCGCCTCCGGTATCTTGTGTGATAAAAAGGTACCTCCCAAACATAAAGATAAGTTCTACAGAGTGGTGGTTAGACCAGATTGATTGTATGGGGCGGAGTGTTGGCTTGTTAAGAAGACCCACATCTAGGAAATGAAGGTGGCGGAGATGAGAATGCTTCAGTGGATGTGTGGGGGTACTAGGAAAAATAGGATTAGAAATGAGGTTATTCGAGATAAGGTGAGAGTGGCTTCGAGATGAGGAAAGTGAGGTTGAGATGGTTCATTCATGTGATGTAGAGGAACACGGATTCCCCAGTGTGAAGGAGTGAGAGGTTGGCTAGAGATGATTTCAAGCGAGGTAGAGGTAGACCGAAGAAATATTGGACAAAGTTGATTAGATATGACATGGAACAACTTCAGCTTATCGAGGACATGACCCTTGATAAGAAGTTGTGGAGGAGGCGAATTAGGGTAGAACGTTAGTCTGAGTTAGGATGTTGTATGTTTTGGTGTATATTTGGAGTATCTTGCTTTTGGTATTATAGAATATGTTAATTTCAATTGTATCTTGTTCTATTACTATTCCGTATCTTATCTTAGATTGCTTTATTTTGAGCCGAGGGTCTATCGAAAACAACCTCGCTATCTCACTTTTGAGGCAGTGGTATGAACTGCGTACACTTACCCTCGTCAGACCCCAATTGGTGGAAATATACTGGGTCTATTATTGTTGTCGTCCTCCTACTTCCCCTTTTTTCTTCATCCGAAACAATTTACCCTCCCCCTTCAAACTCTCGTTGTCAAGTAACCAACCCTAAATCAAAGCTAATTCCTAACTCCCTCAAAATCCAAGACAGTCTCTAACAAGAAAAACCTAGTAATTCAATTAAAAATGGGAAACTGACATGGCGTGACCATTAAAAATTTAAATGGTATAACTTTGACTTAAATCCCTTAAACGCATTTTAGGGCCACAATAATACTCCCTCCGTTTCATTTTAGTTGCTTTTCTTATTAAAAGTATTTGTTTTAATGTAGTTGTCCGGAATCAAAAGAATACTATTATGTTCTTCTAATACTATCTCTATCATTAAATGACTACATATTTATATTTTCAAAGCATATTAATAAGATCGATTTGGCAAAATAAGTTTCTAATAAATATTTTGAAAGTATCAAGTCAACAAAAGCCAACTATTTTAAAACGAAGAACGTAACAACTATTTTGAATCTGCTTATCACTAGAAACCATTGAATTGCGCTGTTGATTTCTGCCTAGCCGTGCTGTATCTAATTCACAGTGATTTGAAGTGTGAAAATTTACTTCTTGATGTAAATGAGAACTTGAAGGTTCCAGATTTAGCCCCATCATATCCTTTTTTTAATGAAATAGTGTACTGAGAAAAATGTATATAAATTGGATAAACAAAATATGAAGTGTATATGAAAAAAAAATTTACTAATAAAAATATATAAAATATGCACATCTATTATATGAAAAGTGAATATGAAGTATACATGTACTGCAATAAATTTTATTTGATGCGCCATCATCACCTGGAGTCGTGTGCCTGGAAGTTGCTTTGGTGAGTTTCTTCTCGGTCCTTTTTTTTCTTTTCTATAGAGCAGTGTGGCATTTTTAAAAAATTGGACTGATCTAAAGGAGAATGAGTTTTGAGTTGTTTAGTATACTTAAGAGCGGTATATATTTGTAGTAAGACATAAAATGAGATCAATAATGGAATTGATTTCTCCATTGTGTTAGCATGTGTTGGTGCATTTTATTATTAAAATAAATTAAAGTGCATGACATTAGTAAACATAAAATGGAGAAAATGGTGTCATTATTCTTGTAACTCACCACATTATCTTTTTGAGTTAGTGGGTATAAATTGTGATAAGGATGGCCATTAGTTCTTGTAACTCATATGACCATTAGTTCTTGTAACTTATATGATCATTAGTTGCATGTAACTCTTGTAATATTTGTAACCTATAGATCATTCATGTACCCACTTTACTACACCATATTCTTGCTATTCAATACAAGGATGAATATTCCACCTATAAATAGAGGTGATCTTGCATGTTATTGAATGTACAAAAAAAATATGATAAGTGTGAAAAAGATTATAGTGTGTAATAGTGAAAGAGAGAGTTGAGACAAAGAAAATATTCTAAGTCCTTAACTATATTCACTATACAAAGAGATTAAATATATGTTGAAGGAAGGTGTTCTTATGTTGGAGCTTTGGACGCTTCAACTATTCTGGAGTTGCTTGAGTTGTACATCGTTGATGGACTGTTGTATACTGGAGGGAACAAGTCAAGAGATATATTGCTGAATCGATGTAGATTATGCTGCAGTGGGCTTGAATCTCCTTAAAGAGAGCGAGATATCCACGCCTCAGCCGAAGAAGAACATTATTTTATTTTTATCACTTTTGTTCATTTTATTTTCAATTGTAACAATTATTGTAATTTATGGTATATTACACCAGCAATTTTAAGGAGATTCATGTTTTGTTACAGTTTGAAAAATTGCGGATATCAAGATGAGAGATCTCAAAAGATGGATGGCGAAAGATAGCTACGTAACGTACCTTTCTACTACTTAACTCAAGCGGAGGAAAGGTAAAAAGTTACCTATTATTTTTCATGAATAAAATGATACTTTTCATTAAAGTTTATTTTCTTACAGTCTCAAAATAGTGAGGCTAATGAAATGAGAAAAATCAGCATGAAAAATGTGATTTTTGCTTTTTTGAGAATATATTTTTTAAAAGAAGAAGTTACAAGTGCGTATGTCAGTCTTGGAATAAATCACATGTTACTATTTGTATCTTTATTGATGTCTTTGACACTAACATGGATGTTATCAAATAAAGAATAAAAAATATTGAGTAGTCATTTGACATTAAATATTTGGGTGAGATAAATTTCATTCTAGGAATAAAAAATACCTAAATTATGTGATGAACTTTTCCTTGACATGTCACATTATGGTGAAAAAAATTGTGAAATACATTTTATTGATTGTATGAGCTATGCAACCCCTTTTGATTTAAATATGTGAAAGTTGTGTGAGAAAAAAAGGAGTTTACTAGCCTAATAAAATATGAGATATGTGGCTAGTCGTACTTGGCCTGAAATTGTGTAAAGTACTTAAGCAGGTTATACAAGCAAAACCAGGTATATTTACTTGAAAAAAATTGTGGCTTGTTTTATTAAAATAAATCTTGTTGTACTTAAAAGTGTTTTTGATGTAAATAAAAAAATAACTTGGTGCTATTTACTGAAATAAAGAAATAAATTATGATTTGTTAACTCAATTATGGAAGTTGAACTAACTTTCTTAACTTCAACTAGTGGAACTAACTTTCTTAGCTTCAACTAGTGAAAAAGTGAATTGATCAATCATTTTATGTTGAGAAATTGATTTCTCTAATTTTGAGTTATTGTGATAACACCAAAATTTATTGGTAGAGCATAAACCATTTATTATAATGGTAAATTCAGACCATAAGGAGAAAAACACAATATTGTGAGTTCATATTGATCAATGGTACACCAATATTAATTGTGTTAATTTTGTGATAATTTTGCAGATTCAAAACGAAGGCCTTAGCAAGAAAATGGTCTGAATCACATAGAGGAGGAGGAAGGAAGTCTATAAAAAAAATCATGAGTCATATATGAGGAAACCCAATCGGGGGACTAGAGATCCTATAATCAGGCTCAATAGAAAGAACTAATTATCTAATGACTTGGTGTGGGATGCACTATTATTTAATTCTTCCTATGACGTGAATGCATTTTGTTCCTGTAATGATTTATGAAGGTAGAGTCTAAGAACTCTTAGTAAAATTTTGTATCTCTTATGAGTGGAGTGTCGAAATTGCAGGACCACCCTTAACAGATTTTACCTATATGAGTGTGGAAATAGGCCGCTACCTATGAGAATGGGGTTTATTCTAAAAAACGCTCATAAAAAATGAAAAACTGGGATAGTACATGACCGCAATGTGCTGGCTATTTAAGCTTATGTCAATACCTTGATTGTTGTGCGTAAGCAGTAATACTTTATTTTTCATAAGCAGTCATAGTTCAAGTCTGAGATCACTACTGACTTTGAAGTAAATTTTATTGTTTTACTAAGTGGAGGTTCAATGCAGAGCACACCTTCATTGTGCATAATAGTCTACCTTCAACTAAATTGGTGAACTCTTTTATTTCAATACTAAAATGAGTGGATAAATATTGGTGCATTTTATTGTTAAAATAAATTAAAGTGCATGACATTAGTAAACATAAAGTGGAGAAAGTGGTGTCATTATTTTTGTAACTCACCACATTATCTTTTTGAGTTAGTGGATACAAATTGTGGTAAAGATGGCCATCAGTTCTTGTAACTCATATGACCATTAGTTCTTGTAACTCTCATGGCTATTAGTTCTTGTAACATATATGACCATTAGTTGTATGTGACTCTTGTAACATTTGTAACCTATAGACCATTCATGTACCCACTTTACTACACCATATTCTTCCTATTCAATACAAGGATGAATACTTCACCTATAAATATAGGCGATCTTGCATGTTATTGAACGTACAAGAAAATATTATAAGTATGAAAACAATTATAGTGTGTAGTAGTGAAAGAGAGAATCGAGACAAAGAAAATATTCTAAGTCTTTAATTATATTCACTATACAAAGAGAGCAAATATATGTTGAAGGAAGGTGTTCTTATGGTGGAGCTTTGGACTCTTCAACCAATCTGGAGTTGCTTGAGTTGTACATCGTTGATGGGCTGTTGTATCCTGGAGAGGACAAGTCAAGAGATATACTGTTGGATCGATATAGATTATGATGCAGTGGGCTTGAGTCTCCTTAAAGAGAGCGAGATATTTACGCCTCAGCCGAAGAAGAACATTATTTTATTTTCATCACTTTTGTTCATTTTATTTTCAACCGTAACAATTATGGTAATTTATGGTATATTACACCAGCAGCATGCATGTGAACTTGTGAGATTTACTAATGGTAATATATCCTTTAGCTTGGCTTTGACTCGTATTTATTCCTTTCAATTTTGGGTGTGCATATGTAGGCAGTTAAATTTGTATACAATTGAATAAGCAGACGCATGTGTCATATGTCACATCCTATGTAGCTAATTCTTGTCCTACATGACATCCTACATGTATTATGCCACATAGAATGCACGTGTCCACTTGTTTAATTTTGTACAAGTTTAAATGACTACGTGTGCACATCCAAAGTTGGAGGTCATAAGTGGTGTAAACAGAAGTTAAAGTAAATGATATGTTTATGTATTCTGACTTTACTAATACTTACCAAAAACAATCAAAAATCTTGCTTGTAGTATCACTTTAACGTGGATGCTTACGTGTCATGATTCAAAACCGTGGCCTGGCCTGACGGGCATCTCAAGCCCATCATGGTCCGGAGAAAACCCACTTAGCCTTACCTCAAGAGCACAATAAAAGTAGAAAAAATTACAGAAACTAGAATCCTTAAGACTATAATTACAATAAATAGCAACACTTCTTCAAAATTGCAACTTATAGCAAAAGTAACAATATTTTACCCACTTCATAGTAATAGAAGAATATGTATTTTTCAGTTGTGCATATGTATTTATCAGTAATACATATATATTTGTATATTTATTTATATAGAAACATTTTACTTAAATACAAAATACAATTTGCTATTTTTCGTAATTATGAAACTGTTGCTATAAAAGTTATAATTAAGACTACAAAGTTGCTATTTCTGAAATTTTCCCATAAAAGTAAACAACAGAAGCCAACCAAAGTAGCGAGAGAGATAGATAATCCAAATAAAAAATGGAGAGTCAAAATCAAACAACCATAACATCTCAATACTATCCACAAAAGCCTCTAATTCAAGAATATCGCCTAAGTCGGGAAATGCCCTTGACTATGACAAAAAAATTCCAAAAGTACTTAAATATAAGGAAACTAATGAAATGATTGGGCCTTCTGAAGGATGGAAGCTCACCACTTCACAGTTGATCAACAGGAGTACCAAACCACCTAAATCTGTACAGAAGCAATAGAAAAATACTCGGAACCTACATCATGAAATGATGGATATCTGGGGACAGTCAGTGGGGTGAACACTGACATGTAACCCAAGGAAAAAGGGATAAAATAATGTATTTACCAAAATTCAGTCATAAAACCACATGCACAACAATTATATATTCATATATATAGGATGCCGGAGTAGGAACAAGGGACATGAAATATAAGCGTTTAAAATATTAACCTAAACTATGTAGCTCGTAGCAACATTTCCACCTATGGGCTATATGGGTTCGGCTTCCCCTTTGAGGCCCTAGTCTATATTAGCCGCATGTACCGAGGAATGGGTAAAGACCCTAAGGTGATATCCACCCAAAATATAATATGTATTCAGACATATGGTCATATAGACCCTTCAACGTCAGCAAACCTGGTTTTCAGTGTTGATCCCCATGGGACTACACCTTTTTGGTGAGCTACACAATTTCCTTTAAGCCCAAATTAAAATAATTTGGACATAAACCAACCATTAACCAATGAGTCTTTTATTAAGGCATTTTTCAACTTAGTATTGTCATACCAATAGGATTGCAAGCTATTCCAATTATGTCAACAAAAATCATTTAACCATTTGACTCTAATTTTGGTTTAACATCCAAAACTATTGCCACCAAGAGCATTCCAAAGCCATAGATACCAAGGGCATTGCAAAACCTTTTTATCCAATTACCATTTTATGCAGTGCAATATTTCCAAAATGTGAGTTTAACTCTATAGAATCCATGTTCAAAGGCCAAATTATGAAGTGGGTTAGGGTTCAGATCATTATCATGTCAAAATCCATAATCAATGTGAAACCAAGTATCAAATTCAACCATATTCATAAGACCCAATTTTCATTTGTATTTCACTATTTAAACCATGAAGAAAACCCATTTGAACAAAGGTAAAACTATCCAATTGTAAAATAACCAAAAAACCCCAATCTAATTTCAATCTTGTTATTCAAAACACATGAATATTAAATAAATTGATGCCACAATATAAAATACAAGTTAGAGAATGAGAAATATGCGTTATTTAAAGAGAAATTACCCAGAAATAGCAAGCGGAGAAGCCACAAACTTGAACCCTAACCTTACTGTTTCTCAACCTTAGTTTTGGAATGAAGAATGACTCTTTTTGAGAGAATACAAAGGTTTTAAGCCTTAGAATCGGGTTATGTGAAGATAGGATAATTTATAGGACATAAAAGGACCAAAATAACCTTAAAATACTTTTAAAATTAAGTCCCATCAATGAAAGAAGAGGGGTCATGACATGAAGCCCAAGGTGAACCCTCTGCTTCGCTGTGCAAAGCCCAACGTGGAGCTATATCATGAGGCTCAGCATGAAAGTGAGGAAATGAGACCTCATGGTCCCTCTTATGGTACGAAGCCATCGTGCATCCATCCCTTTGCAACGTACGACATTATTTTGATCCTAAACCTTCTCCCAACATACCCAAACTCTCCCCAAAGTGTTTTACTCTTAAGATAGAGGCTATGTAGGCTAGTTTTAGCTTGTTTTAGACCCCGTAATACCTGGGACATTACATTATCCTCCCTTAGGATCATTCATCGCCGAATGAGCGATTAGGATACCTTTAGCATGATGTATAAGAAATAACACAAAGGGACCTAAGAACAAATTAAAATACAACATGAGAAGAAGTAAGTTTCATACCTTAAGCATATTCGTCCAATATAGGAAACAAGAATAGGTACTTGTCCTTCATATTCTCTTTTGACTCTCACGTAGCCTCTTCTACCTTTTGATTTCTCTAAAGAACCTTCACCGAAGCTATATCCTTATTCCTCAACCTACGAACTTGCCTATTCAATATTTTAACTAGAACTACCTCATAGGACAATGAATCCTTAACACCAACATCCTTAACCTGCACTATCAACGAAGGCATAATCGAGGGTAAACTCGCTGGTAAATCTAATTCATAAGCGACATTCCTAATTCTCCTCATAATCTGATACAAACCAAATAATAGGGACTGAGCTTAACTTTCTTTCCAAATCTCATAACTCTTTTCATAGGAGAAACCTTCAAGAACACCCAATTGCCATTTTCAAATTCCAACTCCCTCCGGCTCACATCCACATAAGAATTTTGATGACTTTGAGTAGTCTTAAGTCTTTCTCTAATCACCTCCACCTTCTCCATGGCTTGGTGAACCAAGTTGATGTAAAATCAACCTAGTCTCACCTACCCCGCACCGTCCAATAAGAGACCTGGACCTTCTACCATAAAAGGACTCAAAAAGGGCCATTTGGATGCTAGAATGATAACTGTTATTGTGAGAAAATTTGATAAGAGGCAAATGGTCAACCCAACTACCTTTAAAATCCATTAAACTGGAAATTCTATCTCTTGCAAAGTACCACCTGACCTCAAATGTTCAACCTTAACTTATTGATAAACCATACAATTAGTAATAAAGTTTGCCATATCCCTCTTCATATTATTCCACCAGTAGGTTTCCTTCAAATCATGATATATTTTGATCGAACCCAGGTGAATTGTATATTTTTACTTGTGAGCTTCGGTAAAAATTCTTTCCCGCAGCCTATATACATTAGGAACACACAACTTTCTTTGATACTCAAGATGCCATCTCCCCCAATCTCAAAAGCCATAATCTTTTGCTGACCCACATCAACTTTGATTTGTATGAGCATGAGATCCAACACCTGTTTCTCCATGACCTCAACATCACAAGACGATTTAACTACTTATTAAACAATCACCCCTCTATCCTTGGAGTCCAAGTGGCGAACTCTTAAATTAGCCAGTCGGTGAATATCCTTCACCAATCTCTTTTTCTCCTTGTTAACGTGGGGTAGACTCCCATAGACAACCTGTTAAGAGCATCAACAACAATATTAGCTTTACCTGGATGGTGGTGCAAACTCATGACGTAATTATTAAGCAATTCAATCCACCATCTTTGTTGGAGATTCAATTCCTTCTGTGTGAACACATACTGAAAGCTCTTATAGTTTGAATAAATGTCCACATGAACCCTATATAAATAATGATGCAAAATCTTTAAAGCAAAGACCATATCTGCCAACTCTAGATTGTGAGTCAGTTAATTTCTCTCAATATCTCATGAACCTTAAGTTCCTGGAAGCATAGGCTACAATCTTACCATAATGAGTCAACAAACAATATAGTCCCACACTAAATACATTGCAATACACAACAAACCCCTCTGTACCCTCGGGTAGGGTCAAAATAGGCACAAAAGTCAACTTATTATTCAACTTTTCAAAACTACCCTTACAAGCATCGGACCACAAAAAATCAACCTTTTTCAATATTAGCTTTGTCAGCAGAGCAAAAATAGATGAAAAGCTCTCGACAAACCTCCTATACTACCCGAAAAAACTCAAGAAGCTCCAAATGTCGGTTGGAGTCGTGGGTCTAGGCCACTTCTTAACCACCTCAATATTTTGTGGATCCCTTCACTGGAAACTACATTTCTAAGAAAAGTCACATCACTTAGAGTTTGTAACATAATTCAAAGGTGATTGGCATGATCCTCCTCACTTTTAGAGTACACCAAGATGTCATCAATGAAGACTATAACAAACAAATCCAAAAGCTACTTGAATACCCGATTCATAAGATCCATGAAATCAACATCAGCATTTTTCAACCCGAACAACACAACTAAAAAGTCATAATGGCCATACCAAATCCAAAAAGTGGTCTTAGGAATGTCAACCTCCCTAATTTTCAACTAGTGATAGCCCTAACAGAGATCAATCTTAGTGAAACACTTGGCACCCTAGAGCTGATCAAAGAGGTCATCAATCTAGGGATATGGTACTTATTTTTTATTGTAACCTTATTCAGCTAATGATAGTCTATACACATCTAAACAGACTCATCTTTCTTTCATACAAAAAGTATAGAAGCACCCCATAAAGAAACACTAGGACAGATGAAACCCTTATTAAGAAGATATTTCAACTACTTCTTTATTTCTTTAGTTCAGCCGGAACCATTCCATAAGGAGGAATAAAAATGGGACGGGTATCCAGTAGAAGGTAAATCCCAAAATCTATTTCCCTATCGAGAGGAATTCCAGGAAGATCATCAGGAAAATTCATTAACCTCAGGGATAGATTTCAAAGAGGGACTCACAGAGTTAAAATCTTTAGCCAAACCAGATAATACAAATACCCTTCAAATATTATTTTCTAAGCTCTAAGATAAAAAATAATCTTTCTTTTTTGAACGAGAGAACTCCCTTCCCATTCTAATACCAGTTAATTAGGAAAATGAATGGTAACCTTTAGGGTACTATAATCAAAAGAGACATAGCACGAATGGAGCCAATCCATCCCTAAGACTACATCAAAATACACCATATCAAGTTCTATCAAATCCACCAATGTCTCTCTTTAAAAGATGGACACCATGCAACCCCTATAGATTTTTCTACCAATAATAGGCTGACCCACAGGAGTAGAAATAGAAAAAGGGTCAAAAATATTTTTAGGATCAAAACCAAAGTGTAAAACCACATAAGATAGGTTAGAACCCAGATCAAGCAAATAATAAACATCATATGAGAAGAGCTGTAACATACTAATAACAATATCTAAGGATGCCTCAGATTCCTAATGAGTAGAAAGTGTATAGAGGTAATTTCGACCATTTCCAGTACTTGATGTGGCACCCTTAGGTGCAGGATCTAAAGAAGTGGCGACCAAGACCTTATTATCTCTAGTGGAAACTCTAGCTATAGGATAATTCCGCCGCAGATGACCAAGCTGATCATAATTAAAAGATAAATTCCTCTACTCCTCACAATATCTACGTTAAAGCTATCTGTAAAAATGACAAAGAGGGTAAGGTGGGGCTGAATGAGATCTAATGTCCTGAGACTGGACACCTTGTGCCTTAGGACCATTGCTAGTCTAAAAACGATGATCACTTGATGTCTTAGGATAGCACTAGCTGAAGAATAAGAATTTTTCTAGTTCCTCTTCTTAGTCCATCCTACCATCCCTCTCACTGTTTTATTAATTTGTATTTTGTTTTACATACCTAAACTTTTTGCTCTGCCTTTCTCCCATTTCCACCTGCTTTCTTTTCTTATCTTCCATTTATTGCATATAAACTACTAGCCTAGATATGTCCATATCATTAATAAACATAGAAACCTTACATTCTAACACCAAGTCATGGGACAAACCAGAAGCAAAATTTCTCATTCTAGACCTTATATTAGATACTAACTCCACAATATAATAGGACAACTGTTGGAACTTTAGTGCATACTCCTTAAGATTCATCTTATCCTGCTTTAAGTGCACAAACTCTTTAGCCTTAACCTCTCTCAACTCTTGAGGATAGAAGTGATAAAAAAAAGCATATGAGAACTCCTCCCACGCTGCTGACTCAACATCATCACCCCTTATCTCTTCTCACTCCTTATACTACTTGTAAGACACATTCTTTAATGATAAGCAACAAACTCTACACCTTCCAACTTAGTAGCATGCATTAACCTAAAGATATTCTCCATATCATTAATAAACCCCCGAGGATCCTCCTTAACATTAGAGACTGTAAAAATGAGGGATTCAACCTCATAAAGTAGCCAACCCGGGTAACATTAGATAAATTGGGGGCAGGTCCAACATGATCAGAATGATGAGACTGTGATGCCACCATCTGAGTAAGTAGGTAAATAGCTTGAGAGAACTCGATATTCTAGGTCTCTCCTTGAGAGAACTAAGTAGAGGTAGCAGCTTGAAAGGTCTGAGGAGGATTAGTAGGGACTGATGGGACCCTAAGTGGAGTGATGCATTCAGGAGTAAGGGAACTATACTTAGTTTGTATGACATGAGTAGGGCAAACTTCCTTCGCATTTAACTCAGTTGGGATGGATGTTCCAGTTGAGTTTCTATATATGACTGTCAACTCTTCGAGAAGGTATGATCTAAATACGAGTAAGCTAGAAATTAGATAAGTTTCATGATAACTAGAATCTCTAGCACGAAATAAAACACAATAAAGAGAAATATTCCTAAATGCCTTGTAGCCTCTCCCTTATAAATATGGCGTGCTACACACCCATAAAAGATACTCTACTCGATATGGCTTTGTGGATACCCAACGACTCTGAATTATGCTCTGATACTAAGTTGGCATGATAATAAATCAAGCCTGGTTGTGATGGGCATCTCAAGCCCATCATGGGATAGAGACAAACCTCTTCCCTTAACTCAACAGAATAATAAAAGTAAATTATAGAAGCTAATTAAATTAGTGATAGAGATAGATAAGCTACATGAAAAGCTGAAAGTTAAAACCAAACAACTATAACATCCCAATACTGTCCACAAAAGCCTCTAATCTAAGAATACCAACTAAGTCAGGACATGCCCTCTACTATGAAAAAAAGAATCCAAAAGTGCTATAAATATAAGAAAACTAATGAAATGACCGGACCTTCTGAAGGATAGAGGCTCACCACTTCACAACTGATCAATAGGAGTACCAAATCACCCAACACTGCACAAGATTAATATAAAAGTTCTCAAAACCTACATCATAAAATAATGTAATTGATACTTCTTATCAACATATAATATTTAACCATAACACAATCAAACCTAGTCGCCAACCTCTGAATTTCATTGAAAATGGCCATTTCGGCCATTAATTAGCTGGATCTGGGGGATGATCAATCACCTCTTGTGATCACTACATCAAATTTTCCCTTACTCTCACATTCTAAACTCGTAGAAACTACATACTCTCCTAGCGTTCTCTTACCCACAAAAGCCTCCTCACATGCCAAAGTTTCATCATCACTACAACAAAGCAAATTTGCTGACCTGCTAAAACCATTAAATAGTAATGCTCCTAAAGCTTTTCCAAATGACTCAGTTGAACCCATTCCGATTAAGAAGCTTAAGTATAATTATGGCGTTCTAAGGGTGGTGTGGATTGCAGATGAAGCAGAAAGGATGAATATAATTGCAAGCCTTCAATATGCTGTGATTGGTAAATTCTCATACAGCTGGCCAGATATGAAAGATCTGAGAATCCAAATACCTAAGCAACTTAACATGAAAAGGGACTGCACAATTGAATTTTTGAGGAATCATGACATTCTTATAAGCTTTGATCTATTTGAGGATTTTGTCAACAAAATGTCCAAAAATATGTATTACATCAATGCTAAGGATGGATATTCGTACTAAACAAGGCCTTTAATATGATGCTAAATTCAATATAGAGGAGAAAACGACCAGGCAATGGCCTGGATATCATTCACAAATTTAAGATCAACTTTCTTTGTTAAAGAATCACTTTTCTCACTCGCGTCAGTAGTTGGTAAACTAATTTTATTGGACATGGCTACAATGAACTAGACGAGACCTAGTTATGCTAATGTGAAGGTGTAAGTGGATTTACTAGCTGAATTTCCTAAATTTGTAGAAATGGAGATTGTCAATCCTACTACAAAGATCTCAAGAGTTGAAAAGGTGAACATCCAGTATGACTTTATGCCCAAGTACTATCAAAAGTGTAAGTTACAAGGCCATGAAGAACAAGAGTGTAGAGTCTTACACCCGAAACTGAAGAATGTCTATGAAGATCAACTGGTAACTGAAAGCAATGAGGAAGAAAAAGTGGTTAGCTAACGTGATCAAGGATACGGAAGGGGGTACCAAAAGAGTTAACAACAACAGTAGACTCCTACGAGAAGGAGATTTATAAATAAATATTACTTAAGTGAGAAATCAGATACTCCTAACAAGGATAAATATAATGAGAACTCTTTTAAAGCCCTAGCAGAGGATGTTCAAGAACAATCAATGACAACTATTATCAATAATATTACAAGAATTATTAATGAGGATAAGAACAATGTAAAAGAAGGGAAAAAATAGAGCAAATATCAATAAAGGAGTGAGTCTCCAAGGCCTTTCAAAGTGATCATGGGAAAAAGACAGTCACTTATGTTACAACTGAGAAATCGACAGACCCTGCTACTAAAAAAGGAGGTCATAAGGAGTCAGTTCCTATTACTGAAGAAGGAAAAATACAAGGTCAAAAAGATAAATGCTATAGAAAAGATCAAACTAGTGAGTTGAATACTATAATCAATAATTAAACATAATGTTTGATGATTAAGCATCTATGTAACTTAGAGATTTATAATCCACCAACAAAGAAATGGGAGATACGATCGAAAGCTAAGGAGATCATATTGCATGTATCTGAGACTGGGGATTTGGCTATTGTTACTGTTCCCACAGTTCTATCTTATGTGGATTAGAAGTTTGGAGTGAAACTCCAAATAAAGTGCTTCATGATATTCTTACACACAATGTCCAAGAATATATTGCAAATTATGAGATAAGAGAAGGTGCAGAAGACCAAAAAGAAAATGTTGAAAATGATATCTGTAGAGCAGCAGACTTATCCTCTAGAATAATAGAATCAATTAATTCTGCAAAAAAGGTGAAACGTCAGATGTCCACAGATTGGTCTCAACCTAAAAAAGTTCTTCCAAAGAGAAATGTGGTGTCAAAATAATGTAAAAGATGATGAAAGCTTTAATATGGAATATTAGATCTGTTAAGTCACAAAGGGATTTTCAGAGATTGCTTGTTACATAGTTTCCATAAATTTACTTTTATCACACTTCTGGAACCATTTCAATAGCCAAGAACTATTAAGAAATATAGAAACATATTAAAGATGTCATTGGTACATCATTATTTGAATGGAAAAATATGGTGTTTTTTCAATCAAGGATTTTATGCTATAGTAGTCAACAAGACAGAGCAGCATTTATCAGTTTTACTGAAAAATATGTCTTTAAACACTAGTTTTATGGTAACTAGTGTGTATACAAAATATAGGAGAAAGTTCCATAAAATGTTATTACCCATGTCAAAACTAAGATGGGTAGTCTGTAGTATGAAGACAATGAGGATAGACCTGGTGGACTAAATCCAGTAGTGGGATTTTACTATTAAGAGTGCTTGGGGGATATTGAGAAGAGGCTGGTGAAGATTTGGAGAAGATGTGGTGTAAAGGATTACCATTTAAATTCTTATTTCTTGCATGGAGAGTTTATCAAGGAAAGGTGTCAACATCAACCTTAATGCATTCTTGGAATTCAATTATCTCACAAGAATGTGGATGCTATAATATTCAATTATCAACAAAAGATACAACCTGAAGCAAAGTGTGAGAATATAGAGAACCACTGGTAGTAACTTAAGGTGTAAAGTTGTTTATCAGGTGGTACTTATCCTTATAATATGGTTTTTATGGAAAAAGAGAAATACTATTCTTCATGGGGGCACATATCACAAGAGAAAGATTTACTGAGAAATTAATGATACTTTTTTGAAATTCATTAGACTTAGCTTTAAAATGTTTATTGAAGGAAAAAATTGGACTAATATTGTGGATGCTCTTTATGAATTCAGGCCTTCATATCAGATTAGAATAGTAAGATGGACTCCTCTTCCTAGTACTTGATGAAAGAAAACACTGGTGGGGCCTTAAAAGGAAACTCGGGCCTAGGTTTCATTGCATTTTGTATAAGGAATTCAAAAGGGAATGTAGTTGCTGTTAAGTGTTCAAGAAGACATGAGACTACAAGCTTGGAGGCTAAAGCTATAGCTATTAGAGAGTGCTTGATGTATTGCAAAAACAACTCAATTCAGTATATATAGGTGGATACTGGCTCATGAAGTTTGGTTAAAATATTACAAGGGATTTAGGATACACCATGGAGTGTATCTGTTGAGGTCAACTATATCAAAGAGTTAATAAAACATTTGATAGTAAGAGTGGTACATTCCTTTCAGGAAGGTAACACTCTTGCTGATCATTTTACTAACTTGATTTTTGATTTTGTACGGTATTTCTACTTTACTAATTTTGTTGACATACCAAATGAAGGAAGAAGGATAATAAACTTTGAAAAGCAAGGTGTACCACATATCAGAAGAACTATGCTGAATAGATGACAATAACAAATTCAAGGCTACAAGTGAATAATATAATCAGATCTTAGAGGAACATCACTAGAATTACCTCTGTCAGAAGTGATTTTGTAGGATAGGACTGTCTGCATCTTATGAGAGTTTTAGGCAACATTGATGAAACTATCTGGTCATTGGTCATTCTAAGTGAAAAACTCTTTATATCTGAGAAAAGATCAATAACTTGTACCAAGAAATTGTAGATTAGCTTAAAGTTGTATTTTCAAGCCTGACATTTTAAAATTTGGTGGTGGTATTAACTTTGAATAAAGTTCAATCCATTGTTTAAGAAATATTATGTAAGAAAACATGGAATTAGGGAATAAATCAACTTGCTTTGATGAAGCTGAAAGATGAAATATGGACATTTCATCGATCTTGATAGATGTTGGTCCACGAAATATCAAAGTCGATGCATCAATTTTAAAGCAATGAGAGACGGCTTCATCCACATTCATGCTCTTGAGAGAATTGGAAGAAGGTTCAAGAAAGTAATGTTGCTGATGTCTCAGCTTTCCTAATATGTAGAGTGGCTTATCTGGATACATTTTTAGGCCAAGTTTTGGTATTTATTGTAGTTGCATTATTTAATTTATTGAATGGCTTGATAGCCTTCTTTTAAGAAAAAATAAAATAATGAGAGTCCGGAGATGGTCAGTGGGGCGAGCACTAACATGTAACCTAAGAACAAGGGATAAAATAATGCTTTTATCAAAATTCAGTCATAAAACCATATGCCAAACAATTATATATTCATATATATAGGATGTCGGTGTAGGAACAATCAACATGAAACATGAGTATTTAAAATATTAACATGAACTATGTAACTCATATCGACATTTCAGGCACCCATTGGCTATATGGGTTTGGCCTCTTCCTGCCGGAAGGTCCAATCCATGTTAGCCGCATGTACCAAGGAATTCCTAAAGACATTAAGGCGATAACTATCCAAAATATAATATGTATCCATACACATAGTCATATAGACCCCAATGTTGGCAAACATGATTTTCAGTATTGGTCTCCCTGAGACTATACCTTCTTGGTGAGCTACACAATTCTCTTTAAGCCCAAATTAAAATGATTTGCACATAATACAACCATTAACCAAGGAGTCTTTTATTAAGGCATTTTCTAACTTGATATCGTCATATAAATAGGCTTGCAAGCTATTCCAATCAGGCCAAACAAAAACCATTTAACCATTAAACTCTAATTTCGATATGAAATTCAAAACCATTTCCACCATGAGCATTCCAAAATCATAGCCACTATGGGTATGCCAAAACCTTTTTATCCAATTACCATTTAATGCAATATTTCCAAAAGGTGAGTTTTAAATATATAGAATCCATGTTCAAAGACCAAATTATGAAATAGGTTGGGGTTCATATCATTATCATGCCAAAATCCATAATCAATATGAAACCAAGTATCAAATTCCACCATATTCATAAGACCCAAATTCCATTCGCAATTCACCATTTAAACCATGAATAAAACCCATTTAAACAAAGGTAAAAACATCCAATTATAAAATAACCAAAAAATCCCAATCTAATTTCAATCCTATCATTCAAAACACATGAATATTGAATAAATTGATGCCAAAATGTAAAATACAAGTTAGGGAATTAGAAATATGCCTTATTTGAAGAGAAATTCCACGAAAATAGCAAGAAGAGAAGCCCCAAACTTGAACCCTAACCTCACTGCTTTTCAACCTTAGTCTTGGAATGAAGAATGACCCTTTTTGAGACAATACTAAGGGTTTATGGATTAGAATTGGGTTATGTGAAGATAGGACGATTTATAGGACGTAAAAAGACCAAAATAACCTTAAAACACTTTTAAAATAAAGTTTCATTGATGAAAGAAGGGTCATGTACTGAAGCCCAAGGAAAACCCCTGCTTTACGGAACAAAGCCCAATGCAGAGCCACAACTTTGCAGCGCGGGGCTCAATGCAAAGGAAATTTTCCTATATGCTCAAATTGGATTAACAAAAGTGCAACTTTTGATTTTACTATATGAAGAAAAAAAGAATTTATAACTTGTTTAGAAATGTCATATTTTCTTATTTTTAAAAAATTTGTTAAGGTCCTTAGTTTTGTACTGAGTTTCTAGATGATTAACTTGAAATTCTGGCCCAATATTCAAGTCTAAGACCTTGTTCTTATATCTTGAGAAAATTGAGTGTAGGGTGATAGATAAGTCTTCAAATTAAAATTGGTGAGAAGTTTGATCAAACCAAATTAAATATTTTTTAATTAGTGATTAAGTTAAATTGGGGTACAAAATATAATTTTTAAAACTCTTAAACATTTCAAAAATGCAAAATTAGTTCAATCAAAAAACAAATTTTAGTTTACCAATTGAGTCTCATAGTTCATTTTCTTTTTCTCTAAAATAGAATTTTTTTACTCCTCTTGGTATTAACAACAATAATTAATTCAGTCAATTCTCTCGCTTCTCTCAAACCTATCACGATAACAATTGATTCTCTCACTTTTCTGACCTCAAGTTATCATCTTCACCGTCGTCATCATCGTCTCTGTATTTCTCCCATCTCTGACCTCAAGCTGTTGTTGTCTTGTGTTACCATCGCCATCGCTGTCACCATTTTCGACCTTACGTTAGGATTTTGATTCTCTAAGGTAAAATTATTTTCTTTACTCTCACATTTAGAATTTCATCCATTTATAAGAATCTGTTGATTTTTTAAAAAATAGGTTTAGATTATTGTAATTTGTAGTGCCCTCTATTGTGTTTGTTCTTTTTGAAATGGTGAATTTGCAGTCTCTTTAATCATGAAGCAACTCCAATAATGTCGTTTCTTGAATATTCTCTTAGTAGAATTTAGAAAAAAATAATAATTTTCTTAGATGTGAAAAAGGATGTTTGTACATAGAAGATATACAAGAAATTTGAATTTTGTACAGTGATAATATAAATCTAAATCTATTTTGAATTTCTTCCTTTTATGGGTATGTTTGAATTGAAGGAACATATTTATGCATTTCTTGAAAAGAAAAAACTTTGTTGACTTGGATTGGTATAAAATTATGATTTTTATAGGATTGAAATTGTTCTTGTTTGAATATTCCAGTTTATAGGTCTTTTATGATGAAATTTAGAAAACGTTGATTAGAATGGAAGAATTGATACTTTACAAAGGATAAAACATTCTGAAAACGCATCTCATGGTCTCATTTACCCTCGAGTCTTAATGTCTAAATCATGAGAATAATGCTGCCACTTCTTTTGCATACACTACTCATAAAATATTATAATTTTGTTATCAATTAAGTAAAGACAATTATATCTCAAGTTTGACAGTCTATAACATGTTTATGACTCGTCTATCTTGAAGTACACTTTGCTAGTTTATGGTGTTAAATATTCCAATGAACATGTTCTTAAGTATCTGAAGTTTTCTTTGATTAAAATGAGAAACTGGAACTTTTCATATTGTTTTTTGATTAAAATGCCCTATTGTATTATTGTAACTTCTTGTATATCGACCGAACATTATGTTGGGAAAGATACTAGTTATGATAATAATGTTTTTACATGTCCATGCATGCGAATAAAAAATAGATAAAAATGTAACTCATTGAAACATAAATGTGTGAATGCAAAGGTTAATGGTGGTGGCTTCTCGGAATAGTTGATTGCATAGCATTCACCATAAACATTTAAAAATCTCATTGATCTTGAAATCCATCGATAAGTTTACATCTTGAGTTTTAAACTTGTGAATTTTATGCCATTCAAATTTTCTTTTGGGTTACTTGAGTAGTGAAAATAGGACCCTCTTGTGAAAAAGTGGTGTTGATGAGGTGGGGGTGAGGGATTGGTTATGGTGGTTGATTGGTTAGGTTATGCGTGCTTACTACTGTGTGTGAGATGAAGAAGGTGATGTTGTAGTAGAACAGTACTGGTTTTATATGTACTGGGTTAACTCTAACCCTCTTTTTTCCCTCTGCTTGTATAAGCAGTGATTAGTTAAGCAGGGAAGGGAGGTCACAATGATGTTACCAAATATTCAGTCACAAACTACCATATAGTCTACCATCTAGAACAACACATTGACCATCAATCTATATGTGGAAAACTAGACCTTAAAGTCATTGCACTTGAGCTCGCAATGCAGAATATAACGCAAATTATTTTCCTGCATTGATTATGAGAATAAAAGAACGAAAAACTATAGCATTGATATTTTCTAATGGAAAAGTTGTTATCAAAATTGAATAGACATAATACATAAAGATGACCCTAAATTTGACACCAAATTATAACTTTGACCTTAAACTTTGACAGTGCACAAATATGAACTTTAACTATTCAAAACTGCACAAATATGACCTCCGATCCTACGTGGCAAAATGCGTGTTCAACACACAAAACTGAGTGCGTCCAACTTAAAATGTAAGGGCATAATATACAAATATGACCCTAAACTTGACACCAAATTTATAACTTTGACCTTAAACTTTGACAGTGCACAAATATGACCTTTAACTATTCAAAACTGCACAAATATGACATTTAAATGACTTTTCACTATTGCTTTTTCATTATTTTCGGCTCAAAGATGAAAATGACATCTAATTTCTTTTGTTATTGCGGAAAAAAAATAATATTGAAGATTTATTAATTAGGTGGGTCCAGCCTCATACGAAAAAATCACACGGGTATGTATATATTATAAAGCAAAGGGCGAATTTATGTTATATAATATATCTAAATATAATTTATTTAAATATTAAATTAAAGATGAAACTATACTAATAATAATAAAAAATTATAGTTTTAATAAAACGCTATTAAATTAACGTTATTAAGAATAGTAGTAGTATATTAAATTAACGTTATTAAAATATTAGTATTAAAATATCATTGGGTTCACCCGAACCCCCTTGGTAGAAAGATTATGTTGTATATATAAGGTAGAAAATCTATATTTATGTATGTTTATTAATGTTGAACCACATGAAACAAGACACTTAGATAGCTCAGTGGTATTATTTGCTCTTCTTGGGCGCTTCCTTCAACCTACTGCGCGGGTTCGATCCCTGCTAGTGGCTTTTTTTTTTTTTAATAAATTCGATCCCTGCTAGTGGCTTTTTTTTTAATAGAAAAAGTTAGGTGCTGCTGCTATAGAAATAAATAAAATAAAATAAAATAATAATAATAATAATAATAATAATAATAATATATACCAACCCTTTTATAAGTAATACACTCTCTCCCACTTTTTTAATTACTTTACTCTCTCTCCCTATTAATATACATAACATAGCCGACATATACATAACATTCTGTGTATATGTTGGGATTTTTGTAATATGTTTAGGGAGTTGAGATTTTTTGTAATATTAAAAACATAAGTTGTGTATTTGTGTAATTCTTAGTAATAATAATAATAATAATAATAATAATAATAATAATAATAATA
>NW_025855170.1:47557-53146 GCF_002878395.1 Capsicum annuum
AGATTGAATGCCTTTGATGAATAGCTAAACCATTGCTAATGAAAACAAAGCTTAATGTGTTGGTCTGAAATATGACATGTTGCATAAAATAGCACTTGTATGCATTAGAACAATAAATTATAATTAAATCTCTCTCAAAGTTGGTTCTGAGTCAGTAACCACATGTTGTTCATCTAATAGTTTTGTTGTGCGGTATACAATTAATGAATATATCATAATGCATAAAGGTGGATTCCTTAAAGAAGATGGAGGATGTATGTTTGTTTTTCTAACATAATGGAAAAATTATAAGAAACTAAGAAATATGTTAGGAATTATCGTCACATCCTCTTCAAAAGATAATTCAAGCCAAATGCCAAAAGCATCTCATATTAAGCTGCAAGTGCTCCTATTTTGTGTCCCTAAAGGACAAAGTCTATGCATGCGTGAAGCATGGTAGACCAATCGGTTCCAAATGAAAGAATCATTGAAAAGGATAAGGAAAAAATAATCATAGTAAGAAGACAATGTGCTCCTGAAGAGCCTACGACGTAACCCTTCATGAAACCTTAGAAGAGGTTCTAGTACCTGAAAATAATGAAGTAATGAGATCTCAAAATATTATGTCGCATTATGAACCGGTATGAAATGATATATCATCAATATCTTTGATACAATATTGACATAATATTGTGAAAGATTATGAGGATCTGAATTCTAGGTTTATTTAAGCATGTTAACGTAAAAATATTTATCAAGTAACATGAAAGGGTGCATCTTGGTAAGTGATAACTTATTTGATTTGAACTCCATACACTTAAAGATGTCACACATGAAATGTTGAATATTGTGACTTGACAAATATATCTTGCAAATACTACAAGGCTTTATATAGCCTTTTCAATTAAGTTGTTAACAAGGCTATATGTTCATATGTGAGGATACTGTCATATCTTGGAGATATACAAAACATTCTATCATAGCCACTTCGTTAAACCATGATAAGATAATAGATATTCATGAAACTAACCGAGAATGTGTATGGTTAAGGTCCACGATATATCTCATTCGAGAAAAATGTGATTTGAAATGTGACAATATATCCATAATTTTATACAGAAATAATGCAACATGCAGAGCACATCTTAATGGAGGATCCATAAAAGGAGATAGAACGAAGCACACTTCATCAAAAATTTTTTACATACATGATTTATAAAAGAATGGTGATATTAAAGTGCAACAAATTCGTTCAAGTGATAATGTGCCTGATTTATTCACCAAGTCTCCTCCAATTGAAACTTTCAAGAAGATGGTGCACAAGATCGCGATGCAAAGGCTCAAGGATGTTATCATTAGAGGGATTTAATATGTGTTTTAATCTTTTTCCCTTACGAGGTTTTATCACATTGGATTTTCCTTGTAAGGTTTTTAATGAGGTAGCCTATATGCGTATTGTTAGAGATGTGTACTCTTTTTTCTTCACTAGATATTTTTCCACTGGGTTTTTTCTAGTAAGGTTTTAACGAGGCACATTATTTATCAATTAGACATTCAAGGGAGAGTGTTATAAATATATTACCATATATAATGAATGTCTATTTCACCATATATAGTGAATGCTATTTATGGAAAAGTTAGAAATCCCAAGATTAGTTTTCCCTTATAAATAAAGGGGTTTTATTTCATTGTAATTAAATTTTCAAGAATCCTCATGAGAAATAAATAAGTCTCTACACTTCTCTCACCATTATTCTTATTCTTATTTTTTTATTTCATGATAGTGTCATTCTTTTTTCAATATTTTATTTTCTACACTTTTTATTACAACTTTTGTATTCAACTGTCTATCAAAGTAAGTTGACTATCTATTTGAGAAAGAGTAAATCACCCCCACCCTACTACTTTCAATTGATATCAGATCTTGGACTCACTTCTCTTTGTTTAACAGAAAAGTTAGAAAATACCATGCCCCAAACAGTTGCTGAAACTCTACTCTTAGAAGTAACCTCTCAAACTAGACCTCCTTACCTCAATGAAAAATATTTCTCTCATTGAAAGATAAGGATGGAAACCTACATTAAGTCCTGTGATGTCAAGGTATGGAATATGATCAAGCTTGGTGATCTTCCACTTGTTTCTGCCAACAAAGATGCAAAAAAATTAGATGGTCAAGCATCTATTGACAATACTATAATTTTGGAGGAATACAATGATGATCAAATGGAAATCATTTAGATAAACTCAAAGGCAAACAATGTGTTATACAATACTATTAATGGTGAAGAATAATAAAAGATCTCTTGTTGTGAAACTATCAAAGAAATGTGAGATAAATTAGAATTCACCTATGAAGGAACTAAGAAGGTTAAGAAAATTCTTACCAATCTTCTAGTCTATGAATATGAACTCTTCTAAATTAAGGATGGAGAATCCATTGAAGAAACATTTGCTAGATTTGGTAAGATTATGGGAGAACTAAAAACAATAGGAAAGACTTATCCTGTATTAGATCAGATCACTAGGATTCATAGAATTTTTCCTCCCCAGTATCTCTCAAAGTTTGTGGCTCTTGAGAGTATGAATCTGAGCAAAATGACTTATGATAAAGTAAAAAGAGATCTTATTGTCTTTGAAAAAGCTCATCTGAATAAGAAGTATCAGTATGAAACAAAAATAACTATGGCCTTTAAGGTTACAAGTGATAAAAAAGATGATATCTTAGATGAAGATAAACTTGCTCTTATCACCAGGATAGTGGTTGACAATTACAATAGATTTAGAAGTCAAAGAAGGGAAAAATCAAATTATTCAAAAAACAAAAAACTGAATACAACATGAATGAAGGTAAGTGCTATAATTATGATAAATATGGTCATATTGCTTATTATTTTTCAGAAGTTAGAAGGGGTCTCTCTAAAGGAAATCAAAAAGCTTTCAGTTGTTGGGGGTGATGAAGAACACTGACAATAAATATGACAATATTGGAGATTGTTGCATCATAGCTATTGGAGAATCTTGTTAGGTAAGAAAAAAATCCCTGCATTGAATGTTTTAACTTACAAAATTTATTGGATTATGCCATAGCTAATTTGAATAAAGATCGAGATGAAAAAAGAGCTTTATTAATGAAAAGAAGAGACTAGAAGTTATACTTTAAGTTTGGGAAATTGCAAAAAATTTTCTACAAGAAGAAATTGATGAATTAAAAGTCAAAATCAACAGATTTGAAATTTTTTTTGGTCACATTATTGTCATATCTAATTAACCGACTAGCTCATCTAAGTTAGTTTACAAAAGATCAGATAATGGTAGATCCATGTATGATAATAGATATTATAGCTGTGAGGGATCTCAACGGTCAACTAACTCTAGTATGTCAACAAAAAAATCAATCACAATCATAATACCTATCATAACAGATATTATAGTTGTGAAGTGTCTAAACGATCAACTAACTCTAGTTAGTCGATCAAAGAAATCAGTCACAATCATAATACATATCAGACTTGTTCAACCACTAAAAGTTACTCTTATTCTTCTTTCTACCATTGTGGTAAACCAGGTCATAAATATTATAATTGCAGATTTCCTTCTAGAAAACTAACTTAGCAGACCCAAAACTGAGACAACCAATTCAAGTATTAACTCAAAGGGACCCAAGAATTCTTAGGTACCAATAAATAAGTCATATATCTCTTTTGCAGGAATACTACTCAAAGTCTAAAGAGAAGTGGTATCTTGATAGTAGGTATTCAAATCACATGACAGGAAACAAAATCCTTCTTAAAAGTATAATTGATTTTGATGGAATTGATATATGTATTGGATACAATTCCAAAGTCAAAGTAATAGGTATTGTAACTATCTATTTTAATGAATAATCTGATATCACTAACAGTTATTTGGTTAAAAGCTTGAAGTATAATATGGTGAATCATTTGCCATTATCACCTCGTGAGTCGTGTGCCTGAAAGTTGCTTTGGTGCTTTTCTTCTTGGTCTATTTTTTCTTTTCAATAGAGTAGTGTGGCTTTAATAAAAAATTAGACTAATCTAAAAGAGAATGAGTTTTGAGTTTTTTAGTATACTTAAGTGCAATATATATTTGTAGTAAGACATAAAATGAGTTCAATAGTTGAATTGATTTCTTCTTTGTGTCTACATTCACGTGAACTTGTGAAATTTACTAATGGCATAGTGATAAATATGTCCTTTAACTTGGTTTTGACTTTTATTTATGTCTTTCAATTTTGGTGAGCATATATTGGCACTTAAACTTGCATACAATGGAATAACCAGATACATGTGTCATATGTGGCATCTTATGTGGCTAATTCTTGTCCTACATGACATCTACATGTATTATGCCGCATAGGATGCGTGTGTCTTCTTGTTCAATTTTATATAAGTTTAACCATCTACTTGTGCACATCCAAAGTTGGAGGTCATAGGTGTAAACATAGGTCAAATTAAATGTCATGTTTATGTATTATGCCTTCACTAAAACTTATAAAAAACAATCAAAGACCTTTTTTGTAGTATCACTTCAACATGGATGCTTAAGTGTCACGACCCAAAATCAGACCTAGCCGTGACAGGCATCTCAAGCCCAATATGGGCTGGAGACCCCCCCTTAGCCTTACCTCAAGAGCACAATAAAAGTAAAAAGCGGAAGCCAACTAAAATAGTGAGGAAGATATATAATCCAAATGAAAATCTAAGAGTCAAAACCAAACAATCATAACATACCAATACTGTTGACAAAAGCCTCTAATATAAGAATATCAACTAAGACGGTACATGACACTGACTATGATAAAAAGAATCCAAAAATACTATAAATATAAGGATATTAGTAAAATGATTGGACCTTTTGAAGGATGAAGGCTCATCACTTCACACCTGATCAACAAGAGTACCAAATATCCTAACACTACACAGGAGTAACAAAAAAATCTTTGAAACCTACATCATGAAATAATGTAGTGTCCAAGGATGGTTAGAGGGACAAGGTTTCCAAAAACTTTTGCACAGGCTGTAAATCCAGCAGTAGCCAAAGCAACACCAACTCCTCCTATCAAGGAAGAATTCAAATTCATTACCACTCAGGTGATGCCCATTATTGCCTTGGATAAGGAATATGAAGGCTATCCTCTAGAGCAGCTTATTAAACCTGTCTACAATGACAAAAATTTTGTGGATACAGAAAGTCCACTTAAAACCAGAAGATATTATGAAGCCATCTTGGTAGATACAGACTCTATCGAGGTTGAGCATTCAATGAACGAAAGAAACCCTGACTAAATTGATGATTATAGATTCACAATTAAGAGGGTATTAACCCCGTTCAACTGGTTTACAGATCACCTGCATACCCCTATTGTCTTATCCATGCCACATAGGCCCCAAACTTACAATTGGTACGACTATAAGTCTGCTTGGTTCAATTTTCTCTATGTCAGACCAGGACACACTTGGTTTGTTAAATACTGCCCTGCTATGATGGAAGCCATTATACCAAGATGTTTTTACGAATGGTGGGTATACTTCGGAGGGATTAAAGAAATCCTTCCTCAACAATTCCTCAACCGTTTTACCGAGTTTTGCT
>NW_025855170.1:56146-73600 GCF_002878395.1 Capsicum annuum
TCAAAGTTTAAGGTCAAAGTTATAATTTGGTGTCAAGTTTAGGGTCATATTTATGTATTATGCCAATTGAAAACTATTTCAAGTTTGTAGCATGAAAATACTCTAGAATTGTGTACAAACTTGATTTTTCTGGAGTCAAGTTTAAGGAAAAATCAAGTTTCTCCATAATAGAGTATTTTCGCGCTGCAAACTTGAAATAGTTTTCAATTATGCCACCAGTAATAATAACTTTATCAGTAGCTAATATTAATACTGTAGTTTTTGATTCTTTAATTCTCATGATCATTGTAGGGAAACATTTAGGATTATATTCTGCATTGCGAGCTTTAAGTGCAATGACTTTAAGGTCTAGTTTTTCACAATCTGTATTGATGATCGATGCGATGTTCTAGAGAGTAGATGTATGGTAGTTTGTGACTGAATATTTGGTAACATCGTTGTATCCTCCATCTCTTTCTTAACTAATCACTACTTATACAAGCAAGAAGGAAAAAAGGGTTAGAGTAAGCCCAGTACATATAAAGCCAGTACTATTCTACTACAACATCACCTACTCCATCTCACACACAGTAGTAAGCATACCCAACCTAACCAATCAACCACCATAACCAATCCCTCACCCCCATTACCACCATTTTTTTCATGAGAGAGTCCTATTTCCACTACTCTAGTAACCCAAAAGAAAATTTGAATGGTATAAAATTCACAAGTTAAAGACCCAGGACGTAAATTTCTTGATGGATTCTAAGCTCAATGAGATTTTTCAGTGTTTATGTTGTATGCTATGTGGTCAACTATTCAGAGAAGCCACCACCATTAACCTTTGCCTTCACACATGTTTCTTTCAATGAGTTACTTTTTCATCTATTTTTTACTTGCATGTATGGACATGTAACAACATTTATTATCATAATTAGTATCTGTTCCCGTGTAATGATCAATCGATATAAAAAAGTTACAATAATATAAAATACAAATATAAAATTTGTGTATGTAAATATAAAATGATGCTTACTGAGTCCTTGGGGGGAGGGGGTGTTCAAAAAAATCATTAATCTCAACATATATGTCATTAATTGACTGAAAGCTATCTAAGATTTTTTGGTGAAGAAATTTCTTTTGAAAACACCTTGAATTCTTTTGGAGGAGAGGAATAGCCTCAAATGTCTAACATTATATAAAATAAAGATATTAAGAGAGAAGGGTTCAGAATTGTGAATGGATCCAAAAATAATAAAAAGAAAGAAACATTGAATAAAATAAAGTTTACCATGAAAGCTCATGGAAAATCTTAAAGATTGGAGGACTTTCACATTTGGATTGACCGCCTTCAATAGGAAAATTGTAAAATCATAACTTACACAATACCATGAATGGGCAGAAAATGCATCTCTATCGACTGAGAACAAAACCCATTCAGATGGAATATTCGTATTCAAATCTTTTGCACAAAAAAAACTGTACACAAAATAAAGCAAACACAATAAATTCTAATATTGAGTTAAATGATCACTAATTGATTGTATCAATCATATTTAATGATAAATAGAGTGCTATTATTCTAATTTAAGTCCAAAAATTAGATTTTATAGTTATTAAATTTTATGAGATTGTAATTTGATAAATACTGAACGATTAATTAAATGATTTCCAATATAATCAACTAAATTAAGTTAAATAATCACTAATTGATTGAATCAATCATATTTAATAATAAATAGGATGGTATTAGTCTAATTTAAGATAAAAAATTAGATTTTATAGTTATAAAAAATAATGAGATAGTAATTTGAGATATATTAGGTGATTAATTAAACAATTACAAATGTAATCAACTAAAATTGAGTTAAATGATCATTAATTGATCAGATCAATCATAGTTAATAATAATTAAGGTGATATTAGTCTAATTTATGAGTAAAAATATGATTTAATTATGATCTTGATTGAATTTGTCAAAGCAAGTAAGTTAGTTGCTAGAATATTATAACAATTGCCGAGTTTGCTACAACAAATATGTTAGTTGCTGAACATTTCATGCAGTTGATGAATTATGCTACAACAAGTACGTTAGTTGCTGAATAATTCACAATAATTGCTAAAAATTTCACAACAGTTGCTGAATTATCTACAACAAGTATGTTACTTGCTGAACGTTTTATAAAAATTATTGGCATACTACAACAAGTACGATACTTATTGAGCATTTCATAGTAATTGCTAATATACGCTATATATATAATCCATTAAATTGAGTTAAATGATCACTAATTGACTCGATCAATCATATTTATTGATAAATAGAGTGATATTGGTCTTGTTTAAGTCCGAAAGTTAGATTTTATAGTTATCCAATTTAATGAGATAGTAATTTGAGATATACTGGAGGATTAATTAAATGATTGCAAATGTAATCAACTAAATTGAGTTAAATGATCACTAATTGATAGGAACAATTATATTTACTGATAAATAAAGTGATATTAGTCTAATGTAAGACCAAAGGTATATATATTTTTTGGTAATAAATGTGAAATACTACCAAACCAACAAATAAGGGATACATCCTATGGAGCCTCTAAAGGTTGCAACCCCCTTTCAGGAAGATTGTCCCAACATAATAGATCTCGAGTACCATTACTAATTACGTAACATTTTGTATTAAAACCTGATATCTAGTTTCCCTCTTTGTACAATGAAGCATAGTTAAATGCTCAGTTAGCTCCAGTTGAATTCTAGCTATAAGAACATCAGGTGGAATACAATTTTTTTGAAAAATTAAGTTATTCTTGGCAATTCATGTGCAGTAGACATTGCTCCCCATACTGATACCACAATCTCTTTGTGGAATTATCTCCACCTCTTCCCCTTTATCCAATTTAGAGTGTTGTCTACTCATGAAGTTGGTAATGTGATTCTCAGCTAGCTACTTAACCTATCCATTTCTTCATCTATCCACCTACATTGAGAAAATAGATGTGTTGGTGCCTCCTTAGTATCTGCCCCACATTTAAGTATCCTCCCAAAAAGACATTTAGTTAATAATGCATGTTTTTTGAAATACTCCCTCCCTTTTATATTAGTTGGCTTTCTCGCTAAAGATATTTATTTCATTTTAATTTGTCCAGGTTCTAAATCAAGAGAATTTTATTGTGTTTTAACAATAATACCCCTATCATTAAATGATTAGATAAAGTGTCTATATTTAAGTTTATATTTTTGATGAATAATTAATGTGATTACATTAGTAAAATAAACCTCTACAAATATTTTCTTAAGGGGAGTTGTAATACCCTAGGTTTTGGACTTCAAAATTTCTAGAGTGTTGACGACATACCCAGACCATGACTCAGGTGAAAAGTCATTATCAGTTATCACAAGTTGTAGGGCGGGACTCGTAATATCACCAGTGGGTAGCTTAGGCTTTGGTTCTTTGACAATGATTCTAAGGTACGACTCGTTATGAGACATAGAAAGTCGTGACGAGGACTCATGAGGATAACAGTAAGGGGGCATGTTTTGGTTCTTGGCAATGAGTCCATGGTATGACTAACTATGAGTTATAATAAGTCGCAAGGTAGGACTTATTTCTAGGACAATAAAGATTCTCAGGGTTCTGCCTTGATCACAAATTGACATCATGAGTCATGACGTTAGGTAACGAGTCATGATTAGTGACTCGTGGTTATAATATTGAAAGAGGGGATTTTTTTACTTATCTCATGAGTCCAGGTAATGACTCGGGGTTAGACCTTATGAGTAATCACTTGACCCATGACTATTGGATGGAGATTTCCTGCACGTTTTTATGTCGGGTATTTTGGTTCTTTTCTCCCATCTAGCTATTATCCCATGAAATAAAACACCCTAATGACTCTTTAATACTAGTTATACAAATTAAATATGCTCTCTTCATCTTTAATTCCCCCAAAATAAGAGAAAACTAGGGTTCATAAAGGATTATTCAATTAGGCTCCAAAATTTGGATTCCTTCCAAATTCTTATGTATTTCAGGGTTTGAAGACATTTCTATTACCCTATGCAGCGTTACGTGGTGTGGTTGTCTGTTGAGTTATGGAGAAGTGGTGAGATTCCATCTTTTGAAAAGGCTTGTAATTTTATTAGGTTTCTTTTTATGTTTTGGATTTTCTTTTGGCTATTATTAGGGGATGTCCTGACTTAACTTGGTATTTTAGTTTTTTAGGCTTTTGTGGACAAGTGTGGGTTGATTATTATTTTGGGATTCTTAGAGCCTTCATTTTGGTATATATATCTTTTTATTATGTGGTTGTCTTCCGCTGTTTATATTTATTGTGTTTTGGATATTAGGCTAAGAGTGTGGTCTCCGGCTCACGGTGGGATTGAGATACCTGTCATAAATAGGCCTTGGTTTACGCCATTAAAAACTTTGTATTCAATCATGGTTCAGGGACTTTGGGTGCCCACAAAGCCGTGTTGAGTAGAATCCTTTTTATGGATATTTAGCAAGCGACACTTATAAGGGAGAGTCTACAAGATATTTAGGAATATTACCTTTTCTTGTGTTATATTTTGGGCTATATAGTCTAGTGTCATGATCTTTCTCTAACTCTGGCTTACTCACATTTAAGATCTTGCCTTCTTAAAGATCTAATGTTGTAAAAACTCTGTTGGGGCCTTTGTCCCACCTAATTAAAAATGGATGGGACCCACCCTATTTATGGAATGTAGACTCGATCTAAGTTCCTTATTCCTGATTGTACCGCTTGACTTAAGGTTCCACCAACCCTTACTAGTCTTTCCCCATCTGGTGACACCCATGCTCAATTATCTCAGAGGGATATCTCTAATACAGAGTTTCATCAGTCTGCTAATGTGCTTACTCAATTGGTAGTATCTTAGTCTCGTCTGTTTAGCCCTGTTATTTTTGTGGTGAGTTTATCCAAGGTTACCCGAATGGGTCGGTTTATGTGGCTGAATCCCAAAAACCCTTATAGTCTCCAAGGTTGAGGATGGTCCTCAGGGATTTATTGATAAGATGGAGAATATTTTCAGGGTGATGCATCCCACTGATTCTGAGGGTGTAAAATTTGCTGCGTCTCAGTTGAAAAATTTAGCATATCAGTAGTATGAGGAGTGGGAGCAGTTGAGAGGTGATGATGCTGAGTAGGTAATGTAGGAGGAGTTTTTTGGTGCTTTTCTTGATCGTTTCTTTTCTTAGGAATTGAGGGTGGCTAAGGCCGAAGAGTATGTGAACTTAAGGCAAGGTATGATGAGTATTAAGTAATGTTCCCTAAAGCTTCATCCGTTGTCTCATTATACTCTTGAGTTGGTGTCTAGTATGAGGGCTAGAATAAGAAAGTTTTCTTTGGGTATGTCTCATGATTTGGTATTGGAGTGTAAGGCTGCGATGTTGAACAATGATATAAATATCTCTAGGCTTGTGGTTTATATGCAACAAGTTAAGGATAAGAAAAAGAAATAGAGAGGTGGGAGAGAAGTAGAATAAGAAATTCAGATATTTTGAATAGGGTGCGAATCAGTAAAATAGTAGGATAGATTGTACAGAGTGGAGTAAGAAGAAGAATTGGGGAAGTTCTAATTCATATTCATTTGCTAATACTCCTTATCCTAAGCCTTCGGGTGATCCTCATTTTCAAACTTGCAGTGGTCCTAAGGCACAGGGTGCCTAGTCTCAGGAAAGTGGAGCTCAGTCGGCCCCACCTTATCCTTCTTGTCGATTTTGTGGTCAGATTTATCCTAGTTATTGTAAGAAGGAGAGGAACATGTATTTCAATTGTGGCCAACCTGATCTATACAACGGTATTGGCCGACAGTTAATGTTGCCATGTTAGCTAATAATGTCCCAATTGCTACTCCTTTAGATCTTGCACCTAAGGGTGCTACTTCAGGTATCGTTAGTGGCCAAAATTATCTTTATGCTTTTTCTTCTCATTAGGAATCAAAGGCATCTCCTAATGTTGTCACTGGTATGTCACAACTCTTTTTAGGTGATGTTTATTATTTTCTTTATACACGTTCATCCTTATCTTATGTGAACCCTTATATGGCTGTACATTTTTATTTTGGTCCTAAAAATATTTTTGACCCTTTCTCTATGTCTACTCTTATGGGTGATTCCATAGTTGCTAGAAAAATCTATAGGGGTTGTGTAGTGTTTATCTTTCATAGGGAGGGAGACATTGGTGGATTTGATATAGCTGGACATGGAAGATTTTAATGTTATTTTGGGATGGATCGACTTTATTCATGCTATGTTTCTCTAGATTGGAACCCGAAAGGTTAGTTTCTATTTTCCTAATGAACTAGTGATCGAATGGGAGGGGTGTTCTTCAGTACCTTGGGGGAGGTTTATTTCTTATCTTAGAGCTCGAAAGTTGATTTTTGAAGGGTTTCTGTATCACCTAGTTCGAGTTAAACATTCTAATTCTGAGGGCCCCTCTTTTCAATCTGTCCCTGTGGTTAATGAATTTCCTGAAGTGTTTCTCGATGATCTTCCTGAAATTTCCCCCGATAGGGAGTTAGAGTTTGGAATTTATCTTCAACCGGATACCCGTCCTATTTCCATTCATCCTTATAGGATATCTTCGGCTAAACTTAAGGAGTTCAAGAAACAAATAAAGGATCTTATTGGTAAGGGCTTTATTCGTCAAAGTTTTTCTCCATGGGGTGTTCCTATACTTTTCGTGCGAAAGAAAGATGGGTCTCTTCGGATGGTATAAACTATCATCAACTGAATACGATGACCGTGAAAAATAAGTATCCTCTTCCTAGGATTGATGATTTTTTAGATCATCTTCTGGGTCCTTGGTGTTTCTCTAAGATTGATCTTTTTTCGGGCTATCATTAACTAAAAATTAGGGAGGTTGATGTCACCACCCGAGGCTACCCCTAGTCGTAACACGATACTTAAGGCCACATGTGACCCCAATCTAACGTATGATCTGGCACTTGCTATAAATACTGGAAGAGGATAAGAAAATACTGTGCGAAAATACTTTAATAAAATATCTGGATACTCAAAACAACGTCAAGTGTACTGAGAATCATCATTGAAAATATAATAGCAACCTGAAAGACTCTAAACATGATGAGTTGTTGGGACAGGTACCCAACCAACTCTAGCTACTGAAATAACATGAAATAAAGTACTGGAAACCATGAGTAATAAAATATCTAACTCTCAGCTGATGAGGACTCACCAATGCTGCAGATGAGTAGTACATGAACGGACTAAAGTGATTTGGGAACTGCGCATTTGAACCTATATTATAAGACAACATTGTGCAAAAGATAGTATGTGATCAATACTTTGAATGTACTGGTATGCAAGATAAGGACTAGCTGATATGCATGTATAAATGGTACTGAACATGAATGCATGGATATGTAAATCAAATGCAAGACCAAGTAAAGCATTTACTAAAATCATCTGTAAAACTGAATAAATAAATAGCTGATGAACTAAATACTTGGTCATGCGAACCTAAACTAATATAATCTAAATACTGAACTAAGACTGTGGGAGCTAATTACAACCGACATACTGCAATCTAAGCAAAATCAAGGCCCAATTAGTAACCAGTTGGATGGGTGTTATTACCTTGCCAAGGGTACCAATACTGGCTTGCATGGATCCACTAATCAGATGTTTTGAAGGACGAGGGTGTCATTCCTCTACTGATGGGGGATCCTCAAAATCTACGGTAGTGTTGTCTGGAAATTAGGGACTTCTACTAATGACTCATGCCTAACTGACGAGGGAGCCGCCATCCCTACGTTCACTTGGTGCTAAGTATTACTCCCAACTGAACGACATTGATATTATTATTTATTTAATATGATTTGGTACTAATAAAAAGTTAGCGTGGTTCCAATTGATAAATGCTCAACATAATTATAATATGAGTTTAATAACACAATCATAATCTGAATGACTTGTAATTTAAAATTTATAGCATGCATGACTACCTAGGTATCAGGTGTTCATAATCCTCCAGCACTGAAAATACAGTAAATGTAATAGCATCAATGGAATACTATAAGGAATTTCATGATTTAAGACCCAAAACATAATATATTACTAAACTGTGAAAATTTATGATTTTTAGTTTAGGAAGATGTTAAGCTTATAAGAACAACATGTACATATAGTTCAATTTCAAGGATGGACTGTAATTCCAAGAGAATTCATAATTTCCATGAAACCCTAAGCATAAAGGATAAATTAACTTAAGAATTTTTGGGAAAACTTTGGGACTCAATGGGTGAAGGAAACTCATTGATGAATATCCCACATAACTAAATTCCTTGTCTTCTTGAAGGAAACTTGGATTTGAGACCTTGGGAGAGTTATTCCTTGGAAGAAACCCTTGATTTTGTTCTTGAGAGTGTGAGAAGTTTGAATGTTGTTAATTG
This sequence comes from Capsicum annuum, assembly GCF_002878395.1. Lineage (NCBI taxonomy): Eukaryota > Viridiplantae > Streptophyta > Magnoliopsida > Solanales > Solanaceae > Capsicum > Capsicum annuum. The sequence continues at coordinate 64,565 of NW_025855170.1, forward strand.
ACTGAGAAGGGAGAAAATAATCCCTCTTTTAATGCTTTAAGTCATGGGTTAGGTTCTTAAAGAGGAGAAAGGACCCAAAAGTCCTCCACCCCTTAAGTGAACTGCATGACTTTTACACAGTAGCGTGACACGCTGCTTATCGTAGAGGCTAGCCTCCGTGTCATACCGATATCATAGAGACTTGACTCCGTGACATGGTGATATTGCGGAGGCATACAACCTTCATGCCATACCTTCTAGAGGGCATAGAGTCGGTTCTGGCGCTGTCTACTGGTTATGCTAGATGTGGCACCCTATTGACTAAAGCGACCTATTGGTGCTACTGATGAGTTAGATTGACCCAGTTGAAGATCATTCTTACCCTTCCACATACCCACCGGGCAATCCATTATCCTGTGGATTTTTTTGACCTACTAAAACATGCTTCACTGCAGGCTATACACTTACCTTGGTGGTTCTTACCACACCGCTTATAAAGTACATTTGTGCATCCACTATTTATACTACCTGGGACTTAGAGCTCGACACTCTATCATTAGTATCTGGCCAGAACTTAGGCACTGGAACACTGGCAGAAGATGGATTTGGGGGGCTAAAGATTTCTGGCAAAACTGAGATCGATTACTACCTTCTGACCTCTGCTGAGAAAAGTTGAAGCTACCTATTTTGGCTCTCTTATTCTCCATTTCTTTCTCCTTTAGCTTCTTCTTCTCAATCTGCTGAGCATGGACCATTAATCTAGAAAGATCCATCTCCTTAATCAATATTGCCATCCTACACTCCTTGACAATAGCTTTAGAAACTCCCACACAAACTTACTCATTCTGTCCCTAGCATATGCCACCATAGTCGGAGTATACCTTGCTAATTAAGTGAACTTGAGTGAATAATCCTTCACACTTATGTTACCCTACTTTAGATTTATAAACTCCTGAAACTTGGCCTCCCTCAACTAGTTTTGAAAGAACTTATCTAGGAAGGTAGTGACAAACTCATCTATTTTACAGGCCCTGGATCGACGCCTCTATCCTCCTTTCACTACTTAACCCAAGTATGAGCTACCCCTTGCAACTGGTAATAAACTACGTCAACACTCCCACTAGGAGTAATACCCATGATATCCATCACCTTCTGCACATAGTTAAGAACCTCTTGTGGATCCTCCTCTGACTTAGATCCAGGGAACATTAGAGGATTTATTCGAGTAAAGTCTTGGATCCTAGCTACTACCTTATTCACTGTTGTATTGGATGGGGAAAAAGCCTGCTCGTTATTTTGAGCAAACATGGATTGAGCTAATGGATTGAAAGTAGCCCTAAATTTAACGTGAAAGACCCGCTCATCAAGGGTCCTTGAGAATAAGTGGTGGTGCAAGATTGTCGTTGTTCCTCTTTACGTTATTCTTTCTAAGAGACATATTCTGTAACCAGATAGAGGACAAGTTATAAGAGGAAATTAATAGAGCTTGCGCTCTATCGCACGACATGAATACTGAAAGAAGGAAAATTTCCTAAAATGTCTTATAGCCTCTCATTCATAAGTTCGGCATGCTTCAAACCCATGCATAAGACTTTACTTAACGCGGATTTTATACACCCTAGGACACTTAAATCTTGTGCTATGATACCAAGTTCATCATGACTCGAGGCTACCCCTAGTCATAATACGGTGCTTAAGGCCATACGTGACCCCAAACTAACCCATGATCTAGCACATGCTGTATATACTAAAGAGGATAACAAAATACTATGCAAAAATTATTTAATAAAATATTTGACTACCCTAAACAATGTCAAGTGTACTGAGAATCATCACTGAAAATATACTAACTATCTGAAAGCCTCTAAACACGATTAGTTGTTGGGATAGGTTCATAATTAACTCTAGCTACTGAAATAACACAAAATAAAGTACTGGAAAACATGAGTAATAAAACATCTAGCCCTTGACTGATGAGGACTCACCAATGCTGCAGCTGAGTAGTACAGGAACAGACTAAGTGTGATTTAGGAACTGAGCATTCAAACCTATGTTATAAGACAACATAACACTAAAGAGAGTATGGGAATAGTACTTTGAATATACTGGTATGAGAGATACGGACTAGCTGACACGTATGTATAAATGGTACTGAAAATGAATGCATGAATATGTAAATCAAATGCAAGACCAAGTAAAGCATGTACTGAAATCATCTGTAAAACTGATTAACTGAAAAACTGATAACTAAATACTTGGCCACACAAACAGAACTGATATAATCTGAATACTAAAGTGAGACTGTAGGAGTAAACTACAACCGATATTCCCCAATCTAAGAAAAAGTGGGGTCTAACTAGTGACCTCAGCTAGATGGGTGTTAGTAACTTTCCAAGGATACCAACACTAGCTGGGGTGGATACACTAATTTGATCTCCCAAAAGATGAAAGTGTCATGACTCTACTAACGGGGGACCCCTAAAATGAACAATGGCACCATAGGTCTGAAACTTAGGAACTGCTACTAACTACTCACGCCTAACTAATAGGGGGCCGCAATCCCTACGTTCACTCGGTACTAAGTATTACTCCCAACTTAACAACACAGGTATTATTATTCATTTAATATGATTTGGAACAAATAAAAAGTTTATCATGGTTCAAACTGATAAATACTCAACATCATTATAATTTGAGTATAATAACACAATCATAATTTGAATGACTTATAACTTGATATTTGTAGCATGCATGACTATCTAGGTATCGGGTGTTCATAACCTGCTAGCACTGGCAATACAGTAAATGTAATAACATTGTTAGAATACTGTAAGGAATTTCATGATTTAAGACCAAAAACATAATAAATTACTAAACTATGAAAACCCATGATTTTTAGTTTAGGAAGATGTTAAGCTTATGAGAACAACATGTACACATGGTTCAATTTCACGGATAGACTGTAACTCCAAGAGAATTCATAATTTATATGAACCCTAAGCATAAAGAAAAAATTAACATGAGAGTTTTTGGGAAAACTTTGGGACTCAATGGGTGAAAGGAACCCATTGATGAATATCCATATATCTGAATTCCTTGACTTCTTGAAGGAAACTTAGATTTGAGACCCTGGGAGAGTGATTCCTTGGAAGGAACCCTTGCTTTTGTTCTAGAGAGTGGGAGAAGATTGAACATTGTTAATTGAATGAGACGGGAGAAAATAATGTCTCTTTTAATAATTTAAGTCATGGGTTGGGTATTTAAAGATGACAAAGGATCAAAAATCCCTTCACCCCTTAAGTGAATTGCAAAACTTTTACATAGCAGCATGGCACACTACTTATCGTAGAGGTCAGCCTCAGTGTTACGCTGATATCTCATAGACTAGCCTCCATGACACGACGATATCACAGAGGCACAATACCTCCGTGCTACATCAATGTCATAGAGGGTAGTGACACAATGAAACTACAGAGGCTCGCTGCCTCAATGGTCCAAAATAACTCAAACCACTTCCAAAAATTTTGAAACTCTCTCGGATCACCCCTTTAGCATTCCCAAACGTATTTCAAGGAAAAATTTAATGTTTTGAGCACGAAAAGGCCAAAAATAAAATACTTGAAATTTTGAGGGTGTCATAATGATCATGACATTTGTCCTTCTTTGTGTTGTTCATGCAACATCAAACCATTATTATTTTCAATTTTTTTCCATTAGTTTTTGGCCAGTAAAGATTTAATTAAACTAATTGATGATACTATAACTTATTGATCATGGAACTATTTGAATTTAACTTTGTTCATATCTCAAGTATAAGTGTTGAGATGTGTTAGCACTGGATTTCCTTGACATTCATTAACTATCTGTAAACTACAATAAAATAATATAATAATATAGAGATCAAAATAATACAATTAAACCTAACCTTTAAACAAAAAAAATCCTCAAAGCCGATCGACATTTATCTACGACCTGTAAACTACCATAAAACAATACAATAATAAGAATATCAAAATAATACATTAAACCTAATCTTTACCTAAATAAATTTCTCAAAGCCGACTGACATTCATCTACAATATGATTATAGACATATCAAAATAATACAATAAAACCTAACTTTTACACAAAAAATTTTCTCAAAGTCGACAACATTAATCTACGACTTGTAAAATACAACAAAATAATACGATAATGATCTCAAAGCTTTGATCTCCGATGAAAATAATTTTTTTTTGATTGAAAATTCTGATCCGAAAGATCCAAGTTTTTTTTCTTGTCTATTTAATCCTTCAATTTCTTATGTGGATTTGATAATCTGTTATTGGTTCTTTGTCTACTTAATAGTAAGGTTAAAGCTATTTTTAAATATTATAAAGATAGTAGATTGTAACATAAGATCACCTAAAAACATACAAAGTTGGAGATTGAATCAACGGAAAAATATACATCAAAAAGTTTATAAGTAAAAAATTGTTGGGAGAATAATCTACCACTTGTATTAAGAAGAAAAGTAATATATAGCAATAACACATAAACTGCAATAAAATAATATGATAATAGAGATAGTAGAATTAAGAACAACATGATTAAAGTTAACCTTTACACAAAAATTCCATAAAGCCTGACCGAATAGTCATCTATTATATGTATTAAACCCAAAAAATAGCAGATAGCAACAAAGCACAAACTACAACAAAATAATATAATAGTTGAAAGATTAGAAGTATATTGTGGATCATGTTTAACCAATACAATAATGAAAACAAGCGAAGCAAGGATCAAGTTTTACCAATACAATAATGAACTATACATGAAACATTAATGAAGAATTTCAAATCCAGACAACTCTTAAGAAATTTTAAAATTAAAAATGCAAGAGATCTAACCCAAGATCTGTTGAATATATCACTTACTCTATGAGTTCAATACATTTAAATAGTCATGAACTGCTTTCATATCTTAAAGTTGTGATGAAGAGATTGGTGAATCATGAAATATGTATCACCACTTCTCAAATATCAACAGAAATATTCTATAAAAAATTGCTTAATGTATAAATTATAATATGTAATTGATTCCTATTTAAGTTGAAACTTATTCGCTGAAACTTTTCTTCGTAAAAACAAAGTTTTCAGTCAACAAGAAATTTCCTTCCCACGCACAATTTCTTTAATTTTAGTACCTTTAGCATAATTGTAAATAAAGAAAACTTTAATGACTAATTTTTGGTGATTTTAAATTCCTAGATATTACATAACTAGTGTAATTAAAGGAAATAAGTGAAAACGATATTTTTATCTGTTACTAAATCTTTTAACAAAGGGCAAAATGTTCAAATGACTTTTCTAAAGGTCTTCACACTTTGAATAGATTATAAGTACGTTCACAATCTCTTAGACTTGTCTTATTTTAAAGCTCAAACTATATATAATACAGTTTCTTCGTCAATCTTTACTTGTCCGCTTTTTCTACTGGCATATGAATTAAGAAGCAGTAAATGATCTGGACAATTTTATCATATTACCTGTTGAATATAATAAATTTAATGCTTTGAGAAATGCATTAGATAATGAATCATATTTAATACCAAGGATAAAATGAGTAAAATTAAGTAAATTATCCATTGATTTTAAAAGATGGACAACTATGGTTGGACATTCCAAAATAGAAAAGTGGACAAGTAAAGATGAACGATGATAATATTGATTTCAATGAATGACTTTTTTGCAGGGTTTTCGGGGAAAGAAATAATCAAGGGATTCCTGTCAAGATTAAAAAAAGAAGAGTAATATTCCACTCCTCAAAATATTAATTGCTGACTTATCCTCAAAAGGAAGAGTATTGGCTCACTCCTCAATATTAAATGCTGAATATTTCACCAAATGAAGGAGAATATCTCTTATTGTCCAAGGAGTTTCTTGGCTGCGCCTCCCGTTGAATTTAGTTTAGGTTTTCATTTTATAGTAATTACTTATTATTGGTAATTGAATATCTCTTATTTCATTTTCAAGAAGAAATTTTTTGGATTTTCTTCTATATTTATCTTTCCAATAACTAGAAATAGTTCAATTACTACTATTTAAACTATGAAATACAAAGAAAGAGATAAAAATTATCTCAACCTTCTCTAAACCTCTTCTCTACTTTCATTAAGCATTATATTCTTTCGTGATTTACTATATACTTAAAAACAGAGAAAAACACAAAGTTGGTGAGACTTTTATATCAAAGAGAGAAAAGAAAAAGAGTGTGAGTTAATGTCAAAAAGCTTAACTCAAATCTTGTAACATTTGATTTACAAAAGAAGAGCTAGTAGAATCCTTTGCAATTTAACGGGACTGAAGCAAGGCATATTAGAGGTACCAATAAGTATAAAATATTTGGTGTCTGTTATAAATATATTACCATATATAATGAATGTCTATTTCACCATTAAATAAAAGGGTTTTCCTTCATTGTAATTAACTCTTCAAGAATCCTCATGAGAAATAAAGAAGTCTCCACACTTCTTTCTCCATTCTAAAGTAATTTCAAGGTTAGTAATTCCTTATATTATTTGTCTTTTGCTACTAGTAATATAATTATTGTTGGATTTGAGAAAAAAATAGTTTGGAACCATTTATGTTTTAAATTTATTCTCCAAGTACAATATTATCAAAAGAGATGATAATATGTTGAGTTCAAGTCCCATCAATTTATTCCTAAGACGCCTTTATATGGATAAGACGTTGAGTTTGAATCTCAGTGCACAATATTAATGATATTATGATGGCTAAGGCAAAATAATGAGTGTTTGGTGAAAAGTAATGAAACATGTCCCATAAATATGTTTCATTCCTTGAATTGAATGTGGTATCAATAAATCATATATATTCCTCAATTTGCTTTTGTAGTAGTTATCATAATTTGATACGCTTAAGGCATGATTATATTCCATTTGTGGGAATTAGAATTTTGATTATTGTAAATACAGATCTATATCCTAGGGTGAATGTGACTATATATACACTTGAACGTATTCTTTATTGTGAAGATATCACAATCCACCTCTAAAAGAGGTAGAATAATTGGACGATTGAATATCTTCAAGTTATTGTGATAAGAAACATGAATGTGAAAAGATACCCAAGCATGATGAAATCGCATGCCATAATAAACTATGAATTTATTGTTTATTGATACAAAATTGAGAAAAATACATCAAAACCCTCCGAACTTGTCGCCAAAACTTACTTTAGACCCTAAACTAATCAAACAATTATTTATCCCCCTTAACAACTTTCAAGTGAATTAATTTCAACCTCAAAATCAAAATTCCACTCTCACAATGGAGAGTGCACTACACACGCGCCATGTCATTGCCAAATCAACGCCATATCATTGTCACGTAAGAAATTATAATTTTTTTAAAAAAGAATAATCCTACACACATACTTTTTATATATTTTTAAAATATATATATATATATATATATATACTATTTTTATATAAGTAAAAAATATATTTTTTAAAATATATATATATATAATATACTATTTTAACTATATATATATATATATTATTTATATATATATTTTTTTAAAAGCAATATATATATATATATGTTTTTGAAAAAATATATATATACATACCCCCCTCGGTTCTTCTTCTTCACAGCCCCCACCCTACCCCACCCCACCCCAATTCCTTATTTTTCTTCAGTAGCAGATAATAACCCCCTTCCCCCTTTTTCTTCAGATAGCCGCACTCCTTTTTCTCTTTCTTCCTCCATTGTTGCAAGCTTTTCAATGAGTTTTTTTCTTCATCAAATGAAAAATTGATTTGAATTAACTTGAGCAAATCCAATAATAGACTAAATACAAATACATGATCAGAAAAATACACCATACACAAAATTTTAAATCCAAAACACAAATAAAATTGCATAATCTGATATGAAAAATAAAAGCAATAATAAAGCAAGGTGCAATTTGCCTTCTCTGCTTTTTTTTCTTTTGACAAAATTGGAAAGAAGAAAACTATTCTTCACTTTACTTCTAAGCTTTTCTCCTTCAAAATTATTTTCCGTCACACTACTTTTTTCTTTTTTTTCTCGATCTTAGATCTTGCTACCTTGGATCTCTTTGCTGCTAATGGCATGAACTTTTTTTGTGCTCTTTTTGCTGCTTGCTTGAACCACCCATCTGCAAAATTGAAACGCAAATATAATCACATTATTGTTGCAATCTTTTCAGTGAAGAAGGTGAAGAAATCGGGTGTTGCGCGGTGGAGTGGGGGTAGAGATGGGGAAAAAGGGTGTTAGAAAGAAGATGAAGTTGGTTTTTGTTTTCTTTTTTAATTTATATATATATATATATATATATTAATAATAATAAAGTGGACCCTTTTTTTAAAAAAAATAAAACTCATGTATTTTTCTTTTTTTTTGCCATGTCAGCCGTAAGGGTTGAATTTAATTCATTTGAAAGATGTTAAAGGGGGCAAATAATTGCCCGATTAGTTTAGGGTCTAAAGAAAGTTTTGGAGACAAGTTTAGCGGGGTTTTGATGTATTTTCTCTGCAAAATTCATGTCACAGTAAATAAAAAGTTTACTAAAGTAAAAGACACATGTCATGGTAAACTTGGAGTTTACTAATACAAATAAATTCATAAGTTGACATGAACGATTATGACATCCCGAATATGTGCATAGTGAGTATTAAACATATATTGAAGAATTAAAAAAATTCTTCATGAACTTTAATATTGCTTATTGTCATAATACGTTGGTTGGACCAACTAATTTTTGGATTGAATTCCTTAAAATCTGAAAAGTATAAAAGGTAAATAAGGGCCCATTCACCTACCATGTGATCTATTAAGATGCATCAATAACATGATCACTATGTATATTTATTGTCAACCTATAGTTTGACATTCATAAAATTGCTCGGTCAACAAAATTGAGTCAAGAGCAAGTTTTCGGATTGTGTAATCAAAACAATTCATCTTGATGATGATGGTTTCAGATTGAATGCCTTTGATGAATAGCTAAACCATTGCTAATGAAAACA
>NW_025855171.1:0-1513 GCF_002878395.1 Capsicum annuum
CTGAACAGTGTAAAGTTTTTACTTTGAGGATCTCCTAGCCTCTTAGTGAGATTCTAGTAAAGTAGTTTGTTGTTAAAATTGAGGAAGCAAGGGGTCTGACCTTGCTTGATAATGTAAATCTCTTGGTGAAATAAAATTTCTTTATTTACCAAAAAAAAATGACTAAGTCATAAACACTTAGTGAAATTTTAAAGCCTGAGACCCTTTAAGCATGTAACTAAGAGCTGAATCGATCTAAGAATATTACGGGGTATTACATCTACTCAGTGTATACAATCTAGACTAAACTCACTTATCATGGATGATTATTAGTAGTAGGCAATATGATAGTGTAAAAGTCATAGCATAGAAACATTAGATTCTTCAATACTTTGAGTTCTAGAAGAGCCGTCATACATGCACCAGCATAGAGGCTTGTAAAGAAATATTTCTCAATAATATGCCTCTCCTAGCAGTATATATTCAATCCATAGGTGACTAGTCAGTGGTATCAACAAAATTTATAGAAACAATTATTGCACAAATGGACCTTCCAGCTGCCTATAGCAAAAGAGTAAAATCAGAAATTCAACCAAAACTGTCAGGGCAAGGACCGTTAACACCTTTAGATCAGTTGGGAGAAAACACGAATTTTGAAGATGAGATATTCAATACAGCTATGGAGAATAAGTGGGATAAAGTGAAAAAACTATACATCAAAAGTGAGTGTCTCCATAAAACCAAACTAACCAGATTCGAAGAAACAACTCTTCAATTAGCTATTTCTTCCCACCATAAGCTCGAGACACCTATTTACATCATCCTCATCATCATTGTATTAAGGAAATTATTACTTGCATACCAAAGAAGATTCGAGAATTTATTTTAAAGCAGAAGAATGAAAAAGGGAACGCACCTCTTGACCTTGCAGCAGAACTCAAGAGTGTCCTTATTATTGAGTGTTTGGTAAACTCAAAAGAACCTGGACTCCTCTGGGAGACTAATTAAAAAAGCAAAATACCCTTATTAATAACTACTAATCATGGTAATCAAAACACTTGTCTACCTACGTGTGTTGTTAAAACAAAAAAAAAAAGAAGGTCCAATTGAACTTTGCAAAAGGAAATATGGGGATATTATTCTACACGAGGGTGCGGATAATTAACTTGTAAAGATAACTTGGAAAATAGATCTATTATATATAATGGATATATGTTTCTTTGTGATATTATTTCATCCATATTTTCTCTCAAATATTTTAAATATTTGCAGTCTATCATTTTATCCCGTAGTAATTACAGAGTTACAGATTTCTGTATAATAATTTATCCTAATTGTACTATAATGTATATCTAATTCTAGATTTTCAATGTTATTTATTATCTTGTGTTGTTCTTCTCGTAGCGAGTTTTTTAAATTATATAAACTATCACATATACTTTTTTCTAAATTTTCTAAGGTTTCTTCTATCCATATTAATTTTTCTTTTAGATTCTCCATTATTTTTTTAATTCGGTTTCTATAATTAATTTCT
>NW_025855172.1:0-2867 GCF_002878395.1 Capsicum annuum
TCATCTAAGTATTAAAAAATTAATAATATTTAATAAAAAAGATAAAATAGCCATAAAATGATAAATTAACTCTTGATATTTTAAATTCAATTGACACGTTATATGAGGCACACTTAAATTTTTTTCACAAGTATTTTTATAGCAATTTTGTTATATCACTTCTAATTAGTCATTATGAGTTATTTAAAACATGTCTGCTTCACTACTTCGGTCGTGATATTTTCTTAACTCTCAAAATTATATCAGTGTCACTTAAATTTGGATAGAAAAAAAGTACTATAAATTACAATAATTACAAACTTAAATTATTTAAAAATATTTAAATTACGCCACTTCATGCATAAATATATATCCTGAACACTTAATGAAAGATCTAAATTTTAGGTAGTTATAATACCCCGTATGTTTCTAAGCTTGGAAATGAACCATTGTTCCTATGTATGAAACCTCCTATCCTGTGATTCATATTTGACTACATGATTTATAATGAGTATTCTAGTGATAATATAGCTTATGATGTGTTAAGCATGGTCATATGAGTCACTTAGAGTAAGGCAAGCTAAGAGCTTTTGAATCCATCAAGTTTTAGTGCTTGATTTTGCAAGAGTAATATTGAAGAAGAATAACTTGATTTATATGTGGTATTTTGGTAGATTTAGACCTATGAAATTATAGATAATCGAATTAGCTTTCCACCAATATCAATTTTACCAAAATTTGACACCCAAGCAAAAAGTTATGGCTTTGCGAAGTGGAGTGCGTCGCCTAACCAATCGCATAAGGCTACTGGAATGGGTATGCATAGGTTGTACAACGCACACCCTAAAGTATGCCATAAGGTGTGCAAATCATACCTTAGATTGTGCCATAAGATGTGCAGCGCACACCCTAGCTTACGCGATAAGGTGTGCGACGCATACTTAGGATTCCAATGACGAAAACACTTTATTTTTGAGTTATTTTGAGGGCAACTAAGTCTTTTGACACTCCTTACACGTCCCTAAACTTAACCTTACAAAATTTATAGCTCCTAATCACATTACAACCCTATTAATATCTTAAGTTCATTATCCAAGAGCACAATAGGAGAAAAACAACTAGGGTTGCACCATCAAGCTTGAAGGTCCAATCTTTCAACAATTTCATCACCATTAAGGTATGTGTAGTGTTCATCTATGTATCCCTTTTATTCATAGAGTTCAAGAACCATGTTTTAAATATTATTTTGTGATTGTCTTGTTGTGATATGATTGTGTACATGTTGATGATTTTTTGTTTAAATTTCAAGATGATATCTAAAGGTGTTTTCATGAAATATATGTGTTTGTTAGTTCAAACCCATGAATTTTGGGTGGTTTAATATGATGAGATTTATGAACACACCTAAGACAAAGAATACATGCAAAGTGTTTAATAAAATGCCTGGGATGATGGGATTTAAGATTTTCACCTTTTATCATGTAGGGAATTGAATAAGCTTTCCATCGATACCAAATTCACCCAAATCCGACACCTGGGTGAAGAGTTAGAGCCTTTTTAGTGAGACAATGTATCACCTGAGCCTTCAGCGCATCGCAGAGATAGCTCAAATGGCAATTGTCAATTTCTAGTGTTACTCTGTGATAGTGGAAAATCGTACCAAACTTCCAGGTCATAGAAAAGGTGGTAACGCGATAGTTCCATATTGCACCACTGTATAGTTTCCCATTTGTCACTTTCTAGTGACTTGGTGCGATGTGGCGCATCGTGCTAAGGATGAAAACCGAGAAATTTTCTTAGAAACTAAAGATGTGTCCTAGGGTTAAAAAGGTCAATTTCCCACCCTATATAAGCCTTATAACATGATATTTGGCCATAATTCAGCAACTTTACTTTATTACTCTCAAAAACTCTCAAGAACAAGCCCTAGGGTTTTCATAAAAGGTTCAATTCCAAGAGAATTCACCATCAAATTTCATGAATCTCTCTTTCAATCTTCATAAAATCACAAGCTAAGGTATGCATAGTGTTCATTCATCGACTCCTTTCGTCCGTGAAGCCCAAGAATTTCTTTTCTAAGTTTAAGTTTATGGATTTCTTTATGAATTTCATGTTGGGTTAGTTTTGTTTATGTTGAGAATGATCAATTGAATTCAAATCCATGTTGGGTGATCAATTTTATATGGAATTGATTTATATAGATGTATAGTCACGTGAACCTATAAATAAACCCTAGGATGATGAAATTAGATATGAATCATGATGATTAATTGTTGTATAATGTTGTCTACATGTGCTATGCCTACCATGTGTATGATTAAATGCCTAAATGAAGGAACAATGACCAACTAGTATGATATCATGAAATATACAAGCTTATGCATATCACATGTTTGATGAAGTGCTTCAATATATGAATTATGAATTATGTTATTGGTCATGTGTTCAAGTAAGCCATGCTATGTCAGTTTCTTATCATCGAGTCTTGGGGGTACTTGTACCCGAACATTTAGCTGTGTGCCTAGAGCCATGTCATGTTTTCATGATCTCCCCAGTCAAGCTATGATCCATAGAACTCAGTCAGTCATGTGACTCAGGAAATCTCATAAATCTCAGTAATTTCAGTAGCTCAATAACCTCAGTATTCCCAGTAAATCTCAGTAACTTTAGTATTCTCAATCAGTCCTCAGAACTCAATACATTCCATCAGTCAATGGAACTCAGTACATTCCATCAATCAACAAAACCCAGTAAATTCAGTTTAGCTCTGCTAGACAATACCACTAGTATCAATTTAGTTCAGCCAATCATTTTAGTTCAGCCAATTAGTTTAGTTCAGTTTCTTTCAGATGGGAGTAGAATTCAGCACCAAGCGAGCCTTGGGATGG
>NW_025855173.1:0-1922 GCF_002878395.1 Capsicum annuum
ATAAATGATAAACTCTAACCACTTAATTTCATCCTTATATTACCCACATAAGTAAATAAACTATTATTTTGACCCACTAATTTATTAATTAAATTAATTATCTAATACCCAAAACTTTAAATAATGTCTCAAAATTTGTTCACAACCCCATAGAAATAAATCAAATAATTAAATTGACTAAAAAGTATGTTCCAGACCTATTGAAATCATTAAAACACTAATTTGGGGTCATCTTGATCGAACTTGACCATTATCAAGCTTAGCTCAATTAAAACTCAATAACTCAATAAAACCCAATAATCCAACTAATGACTTAATTACTTCTGAACACCTCAAGAATTGATACTACTCATCCCGCGAGTCATAATTCACATACATAAACTATGAGAAGAGCTAGAATAAGGAAGATTAAAAGATTTCACAAATGACCGGGAGGGTCATTACAATAGGATTTGGAATCGTGTTGGGAAGTTAGTGTATGAGCTTGAGCTACATGCAGACTTGTCCGCAGCTCATCTAGTATTCCATGTATCCTTATTAAAGACGTGTATGGATGATTCAACCATTGTAGTTCCTCTATAAAGCAAAGATGTTCAGAATAGTCTTTCATACAAAGAAGTTCCAGTAGAGATTCTTGATCATTAGATTCGTAGGCTAAGGAACAAAGAAGTTCCCTTGGTCAAAGTTCTGTGGCGAAACCAGTCCATTGAGGACGCTACTTGGGAAACAGAAGCAGACATATGTACCAAGTATCCTTATCTCTTGTCCATAAATTCAAATTCAACCGAAGGTAACAGTCTTTATTAATTCAGTTCTTTTCTATTCTCAGATTCAACCATGTAGCTATCTTCATGCAAATTCATGCACTCGCGGATTAGCTCAGTCGCTCAGTATATTTTAGATTCAGTCATACAACTTGTTTTAGTTGTGCATACCTACATATAGCCTCAGTTCCTTAGTATTTTTAGCTTAACTAGTCTCATTTTAGGACAAATATTCCCAAGGAGGAGATAATATAATACCCCGTACTTTTTGTAGCTAAATTTAACCCCTAGAATGTCAAGGATTAGCTTCAAAAATGAATAACTCTTGGTACATATAGAATTTTCAAGATCTAGACCCACTAATATGTAGATAATTGACTCATCTTTCTAACAATACTAAATTCGTCTAAATCCGATACTCGGTTAAGAAGTTATGTATTTTTAGTGGTGACAGTGTCTCAAAATGGGCAGCACCAAGTCGTGGTGACATGAAAAATGACATTGGTCAAATTTCAGTGGACCACCGCGATTGTCTGCATTGCGGTGAACTCCTATTTCCCAATTGTCAAAATCCAATGACTTACCACGATAGCGGCCCATCGCGATAACGGTCGAAATGACATTTCAGTAACTTACCGTAATAGCTCTGCGTCACGTTGATTTTCTAGTTCCTAGTTGTCAATTTCAAGTAAGCCACCATGATAATGGGGCATCGCGGTGGGTGGCCATATCAGGAATCCAGTTTTCAAAATTATTTTTGAAAGGTTAGTTTTGGTCTTTTTCCAAGCCCCCAAATTGTGCAAACACAAAATTAATCCTATTCTAAGAATTCTATGCTCACTTTTTATCAATTTACTCTCTAAGAAAACCCTAGAGCTCAAAACTTAATCTCCAAGAAATCCAATCCCCTCCATTATTTTTCCAAGATAGCTCAAAATTAAGGATTTCCAATTCAAGAACTTCAAGAGATCATCTTCAAAAGCACAATTAGGAATTCAAGATCAAGCTATTTATTCAATTTCATCAATTAAGGTATGTGGGGTTTTGAAAAAGGATAAATCTTTCATCCTTGTGCCCAAAACTAGTTTTAATTATAAATTCATATGATTCGACATGAATTTTAAGTTAGGTTTTATACCCATTTATTGTTAATTGAAG
>NW_025855174.1:0-4097 GCF_002878395.1 Capsicum annuum
GCCCGTGGAGGTGAGAGGAGAAAGCTGTGAAGATTCTAACTCTAATTACCACCTCGGGACTATATTAGTATAAAGCGACATTATCCCTTTACTAAATCCTCCCTCGCTTATCACCATGAACAAGACCTTTCCCAATCAAAGCAAGGGCGTAGCAGCTTTCACCAGGGAAACTTCCTATTAGGAATGGCTTCCTTTCAGGTTGTGTTGTTACAGACCAGACTGTTCTAACAGGGCAGGGGAGACGGATAACTAATCTAATACAGTATAGCTATGATCGGGCAATAGCACAGATAAGATCCGACTGAATGTGTGAACCATCTGACTGTATTTTCCAACTAAAATGGAATATTACTACCGAAATTGAATTGTACATCCAGAATAGTCCTAAGAAGACATGATCCCAGGCCGGTACTTGACATGTACCCCCTCTTCCAGGTCCATCACAAGGAAAACGAAAACCAAGATTTTCCTTATCCGGTATCAAATGAGAACTGCGAGCAAATAGAACACCTTTCAAGAGTATCAATACCGTCACATGAATCGTAAATACATGAATGTGATAGGGAGAATCATGCATGGGAGTTGTGCGGGAATAAATCTCAGCCAAAGTTTGCCAGTCCTCTTGGGCCGCCGAGAGTGTTATGTAAAAAGGACCAAGGAGGATGCCTGCTACTTCATCTGGGAGAAAAAAATCATAGCTCCCGGTAGCAAAAGGGAGTAGCAAAGGGGACAAAGGACTCGTAGTACCTACTAGCGCGGCTACGCAGTGGAAGGGAAGGAGCCTAAATTAACCCCCTTCTTTTTAACATAATTTTTGAATTGGATCAATACTTCCAGGGCGGACCCCAATCGAAAGGCACTAGACGGAGGTTTCAGGTTCATACTCTGCTCCCTAATCCGCTTTCTCCTTTGACGCTATGAAGTCGGTTTCTTCTTTGACGCGAATCGTGAATACGGGAGCTGCTACTGAGTACTGAGTGAATGGGCAAAAGGAGATTGGGGATCTATCGAGTGGAAAACCGGGAAGACTGTCGATACACCGAAGAGCTACCAAACACGGGAACTCAGGAAGGCAAAGGGGGAGATTTTCCTTTATCCACCCAAAATAGAGCTATCGATGAAAGGATCCAGATTGCACACTATGCTGTGGGCTGGGGAGAGAGCTGCCATATCTTGATGTAGAAAGGAGCTCTCTTCACATCCATCTGGTGAAGCTTTAAGTAAAAGTGAATTGAAAAACTACATGAGGAGATTTACATGCCACCTTCGCCAGGGCGATACCGATGTATTTTGATATCCCACAGGTTCGGCGAAACGAGAGCATCAGCTGAAGGGTGCAAAGCTCGCGCTACGCTCTAGTAGAAGCAAAAGCGGAAGCAATCCAAAAGGTTTTAGCCAACTGACACCGTAGATTTGGGTACGACAACATTACCTGATTGTCTGAAAAGGCAAAGATACTCAAAAGTGGTATGCGCACATAAAAAGTGGTTGCAGATGCCCATGCTTTGATTCGAAAGCCCGAACTGCGTGGGACTAATCTGGACTGATAACCCGAACCCTTAATGCTTAAGTAAGACTTCCACCACGTCAAGGTGATACTCTACCACTGAGTTATATCCCTTCCCTACCCCATCGAGAAATAGAACTGACTAATCCTAAGTCAAAGAAAATGTGACATAGAGCCATACCGACCAACCCCTCTCTCCATTTTGAAAACTGGACATCAAAATGCCATGCGCTCACGGCCCCTTCTTCACGTTGAAGTAAATTGTGGCAGCAGCCTGAGGTGGGAATGAATCCTTCTTGTGCGCTTTCAAATCTTTCATCAACTGTTGGGCTCTCTCGGGGAACTCGCCCTTGGGATTCAGAAATATCTGTTTCTACTTTTCAGGCACTACCTGTCCACCATTTCACTCATCCTATCCATCCTTTTCGTGTAATCCATCTTTAAGTCGCGGCTGAAAGAACTACCTTTCACATTCAAACTCGGGGTCCTACCCCTGTCTTTCGCCTTATCGCCCTTACTCTCCTTCCCTTGCCAATGGATCAAAATCTTTTCCAACAATATCTAAGACTCTATCATCCCAACCCATCTACGACTGAGGAATCGAACATCAAGAGATAGAATAAGAAAAGAGATGCTCTAGTTAACTGATAGATAAGGCACCCGCAAGCAGGGACCGAAGAGATAGAGAAAGGGAAGACACGCTAATCGACCTGAATAGATAGCCTGTGGGAGAATCGGTGCACCCAACCTCAAGATAAGAAGAAAAGGCCGCTTCGGATGCCTTCCCTCTCGTTTGCCTCTTCCCATAAGAAATGACGTAAGTAGTAGTGCCCGAAATTGGTAGATATCTCCCATTAGACAGATCAACGGTAGCGGACATGGGATACACTAGCAGGAGAGCCAATTTGACCGCGCAGACCAAATGAGCGAAATATTTTTAAAGTGAAAGCGCTGTGCCAACTTGCGTACAAGATTTATATGTGGATTTGATACTATAGTCAAATCCTCTTCGTAAGTCCTTTCTTATAGGCTATTTAAGGTCTGCAGCTTTCCCCTCTCCTCTATGGAAGTAATCGTTAAAATCTATTTCAGTTCCTGTGTCTGTTGCTATCGCCCACGCAGGTTTGGAACCCTATACAAGGGGCTAGCTATACCTGAATCAGTTTGACTCAATGCTTGCACTTGGATCTTTCTCCCCAGCTTCTTTCTATGATTCTAGTCAAGCCCTGTTAGTATGCCTCGAGAGCCTGAGCTACTATTTTCTTTTCCTTACCCATATATCACAGTTAGTACCCTGAAAGCCATTGCCTTTCAAGTAGAGCATCTTTTCAAGTCAGTCTTATCCCGCTGATTCTATGCCATCAAAGCATGCTAACAACAGGCCAAAATATGAGACCCGAAGGGCCCGGCGTGCACAATCCTATCCTATTCGAGTCCGAGTTTACCCGTTGCACTTCCCGGGCCTCTAGTGAGTTACAGACAAAGTTCGAAGGGTCAAATCTTTAATGATTCCATCATCTATGATTGATTTATGAAAACTTCTGGATAGGTATCCAACATCTGAACCGAATTCTTTCTGGTTAAAGAATCTCTTGCTAGTTGCTCTAGAACAATTAGGAGATTCTCTAAAAGAAATATGGGGTTCTGCTTCTGGCGAAAACATGCTTGGTCCCGCTTATGGGGTCAAATCAATACGTTCTAAGAAGAAAGATTGGAATATCAATCTTATCAAGATCATCGATCTCATACCAAATCCCATCAATCGAATCACTTTTTCGAGAAATATGAGATGACCATATCTTCTTTTGCGCCATAACAATCTCACTCGAATTACGGGAACCTACACATATTAGTATAGTATATCGGGGTCCTCGGCCAAAACCACACGTGCAAGTTTCCCTGCATGTGGCTCGTCTGTGCTTTTTGAGGCGCTGCTTGTGACTCAGCATGGGAGAAGAGGGCGGAACTGCATACTTTCGTGTTCAGAGCATTGTCCGAGTGAGTAGGCAGCTCCATTGGGAAGTGAAGAGTGGAGAGCCCACTTGATCTTTTTGTGGTTTTGCCGAAGTTATTGCTTTTTTAGTCATTTCAGTATGTTGATAGAGAGCTATGGGAAAGCAAAGAATGGAATGTCTGTTCTGTAACAAAGAAGAAGGTTGCTTGATTAGGCTGAGCTTCGGTCCAGCTTGTTGTTACATGAGTCTTGGCTTCAGCAGATGGATCCTATTACTATGTTGATGATCTTGTATACTAACCGAGTCTGCACTCACTCGAGAACACATATGTCCTCCCTGTAATTGTCTTGTCTTTGTTATGGTTTTAGGGCCTACATCTACCCGTATAGAGCCACCATCATTCGCAAGGCTTGCTTTACATTGGACCCAATGTTGAGCCTCTCATAGCCCATATTTCTGCTGACGAAGGATAAGAGTGCGCCCCTGCCGATACACTTCCATACCAAGAAAGTCATGGAGAAGGCCCGACGTCTTTCATATTTTCATGATCATGCAAGAACGAAAGAAGAGCAAGTATTCCCTGTTGATCACTACCTGTAAGAAAAATATCATCGACATATAAAAGAAGGTAGATA
>NW_025855175.1:0-1926 GCF_002878395.1 Capsicum annuum
ATAACATATAGTTAACTTCATTATGCATATGGATAGCACATCTCAAAGTTGATATAATGAATACTGGACTTCAAAGATCCATAGATTATTCATTAAGCACTTGAAGACAAGAGTTGAATATCATAATTTACTTTCCATTTGCTAGAAATTCAAAATCATTTAGTTCTATTTTAGCCATTATTTTACTTAACCCCTTTGATTATAAGACAACACCACCATCTCCGAGAACTCAAATTTATAAACAAGAATGATGCTACTTCACCAGAATAACTTCTGTCGTTGTCATCAGGAGAGCAAACCCAAAACTCTACAAGTATAGATCAATAGAAAAAGAAATTGCAAAGATGACATACCTTTGGTCTGAAGTACAATGAAAGATCCATCATAATTGCATAATTTTCAGTAATAGCAAAGTCATGTATCATAACAGATGCTGGTATTATTATTGGAACTGGATCTTGCATGACACCATCCTTGAAAATGACTCTTTACGTAGCGTAAGGTGGTGTCTGTGAGTAGCCAAAAGTAAACATCTCCCCTACATGCAAATATTTTCAGGTCAAAACTCTGTATTTACATAACAATATATAATTGAATAAATCATCACATATTTTACTCCCTAGCTTTATTTTAGATCTATATTTCATTTATATCTGAACAAAAGCCACCCGGACAGCTAAGTTCTTTCTTAAATAAAGGCCACGTAACTTTAATCAAGTTAACATCAGTTCCAAATACTTATGATCTCCACTACTAAGTAGTTAAGTGTATTTTCATAAAATGGTAGTGGGTAGTAACAGGATATTTTAAGGTTCTTATATCTCCATTCAAGCAATGACCTATATGGCATTTAGGAAGCCAAGGTTCAAAATGGGAGAAAGAACCTTGTTTATTGGAGAACAACTTGGAGGATTTTGCAACTAAAGGAAAGGATACATGTAATGCCCCGAGATCCCATCCCGAGATGTCAAACGGTGCTTGTGACCCTGAAGGACCACAAGCTAACCCTTTACTGATATCTGTACCTGTACACTACATAATATGTGGAATAAATGCAGAAACTGGCCATAAGGTTCAACACATCTTTAAATACTCAAAATATAAAACTGAATACTATACAATACATCCGTCTGAAAAGCCTCTAATCTGATTGAACTGTGGAGTTGATGGGACAGGTCCCCAACTAACTCCGTCAACTGAAAGTAAATAAAGTTTTGATTACAATAATAGAAAACTGAAACCCATCCTTGAAAGAAGAGGACTCACTGCTACTGCTGCATACTGACATTGATCTGCTAATGATACTCTGGGTCCTGTGCCTCTAAACCTATGGTGTCAAATGAGACACCATAGCACAAATG
This sequence comes from Capsicum annuum, assembly GCF_002878395.1. NCBI lineage: Eukaryota > Viridiplantae > Streptophyta > Magnoliopsida > Solanales > Solanaceae > Capsicum > Capsicum annuum. The sequence continues at coordinate 1,362 of NW_025855175.1, forward strand.
TGTCGGCACAAAATATACCGAGTATGTAGACGGGGTAAGGCTAAATGCAAGGGCTCATGCATACAAAATATGTATAACCTAAATGATCATGAGAATACCACACGAAAACAAGCACACATACAAGAATGCATAAATCATACTCATAATCATCACAACTCTAGAGACTTGACCTTAGATACCGCTTTACTACGAGCTAAACTCACTACCATCACTGAGATACTGAACCACTGACTCATTTGCTACTGATAACTGAGGATCTGAGTATACTTATATCAAAGATTGAGTTCTGAGTTTACCACTTTCAACCGACAGAATTAGAGATTCAATTTTTCTAATAGTTAACTTCGGAAGCTTTATCAATGATAAGAAAATAGGATTATATCCAAATTCGACAACAAGAATACTCAACAAATTCTGAGAAGGAGACCAAGCCTATCTGACGGGAGATCTTTAAATCTGATAATAAGAATATTCAACATGATTTGAGACTGAGATCAAGCTTCTCTGATGGGAGATCTTTAAATATGATAGTAAGCATATGTATATGAGGCCAAGCCTATCTGAC
>NW_025855176.1:0-1600 GCF_002878395.1 Capsicum annuum
TATATGTATAGGAATTATAGAGAATTTGTATAGAAACTCTATAACTGTTGTAAAAATATGTATCTGTATATTACACACATATATATATCTAAAGTGTGTAGAATGTGCAGAGTAGTCATTGTATAAAATACGTATTTGAATAGTAATTGCAGCTAAAGGATGTATAGAATTTGTATCAAAGCTGTATAATTGTTGTTTAGAATATGTATTTGTATATAATGTGTATACGAATTGTATAATTATTGTATTAAATATGCATTTTTATATGATGTGTGTAAAAACTATATCATTATTATATAGAATAAATATATATATATATATATATATATATATATCTGAATAATTATTGTAGCTTAAAATCATATATGAGATGTATATAAATTGTATATTTATTGTATAGAGTATATATTTTTGTATATGATATGTATAGAAACTATATTATTGTTGTATGAAATATATATCTATATAGGACACATATAGAAATTGTATGATTGTTGTATAAAATTGTATATGTATAAAAAAATGTATCATTATGGTCTAAAATGTGTTTGATTCTTATATATTTCAATTGAACTTGCACATTATCATTTGGATGTTTTTAAATATATAAAGTGTATGATAATTGTATATATTCAACAAATATACGTTTCTTTATATTGATTATACGGTTGTTACATACGAATTAAATAAAAAATAGAAATAAAGAGTTACATTGCATTGACTTTTCTGTATTCTAACTATCTCTATTCTATTGGGAAAAAAACTACTACAAAGTATTAACAATTTATTTTATATAGAAGCATGTGACTGTTAAGGATATTTGTAGTGCTACACACAAAAATAATTTTTGACACTACAAATTATTAAATAATAAAATAGCAACAACAACATACCCAGTGTATTCCCACCTAGTGGAGTCTGGGGAGGGTAGGGTGTACACAGACCATACCACTACCTCAAGAGAAGTAGAGAGGCTGTTTCCGATAGACCCCCGACTTAGGACCAATAACAGTATAACAAATACAAAAAGTAAGCGGATACAAACTAGTATGGTACACAAAACAAACTAACAGTATAACAAACACAAAAGATAAGTGCATAATAAACTAGTATGGGATGCAAAAAAGCCAACACCACTAACCCCAAAAACTACAGCCCCAACACTACGAACCAGAAACTCCAGACCCAAAGGAGCGCTCCCCTATTACTACCGCCGTGCTCCGACCCCCTAACCCTTTACCCTAATCCGCATCCTCCACACCTTCCTATCAAGGGTCATATCCTCTGTAAGCTGTAATTGTTCCATATCATGCCTAATCACCTCTCTCCAATATTTCTTTGGCCTACCTCTAGCCCGCCTAAAACCATCCATAGCCAGAGTCTCACACCTCCGCACTGGAGCATCAGGGCCCTCCTCATCACATGCCCGAACCAACGTAGCCTCACTTCTCACAACTTATCCTCCAAATAATAAAATAGCAAAACGATAAAAACAGAAGAAGAAGACAATAGCAACAAAAAAAGCTTAAATGACTATTTTGGCAATACAAAAATAATGGCCACTCCATTGACAATTCTTTTAGCCGATGGCCCATTTTGT
>NW_025855177.1:0-10253 GCF_002878395.1 Capsicum annuum
AAGCTTTGTCTTTTAAAATGGTATGGAGACACCTATAATTTTTTGCGAGAGGCTCCACGGAATTTAGGAAATGTCTTATTTCTTCCATATCCTAGCTCATGCAGTAGAGTTGTTCGCTAAGAAAAATATACAAATCCAAGCATTTTCTCGGTCTTTACTATTATGCCTACATTTTTAGAGAATAAAGATAGCAAGGCTAAACTTCATATGGATGATGTTTTTCTAGAAAAACCTATATGTATCTATTTGAGTTCACACCTACTCGAGACCAATGATTCAATTATTTTAAGTCTAGTTATTCGAAAGCATCCACTTTTGTTGATGCAAGTCATACATTTGAACCAATGTATGATATACTCCTATGCCTCTTCTCCAAATCCTATGGCAGAATAATATTGATGTTAGAAGTGTGAGTCTAGAAGTATAGAATTTATTGAGTTGTTAGGACATTGGCACTTTAGATAGTATCATATGACTGAATAGGTATATAGTATACTTTTTGGTGGTAAGGAGGACTTGTAAGTCTATGAAAGAACAATGTGCATGTATAATGAACTTAGATAAGAGTTTTTTTTTTTAACTAGGCAGGAGACCATTCACTGAAAATAAAAGAGTCAATTTAGTTTAATTTGATTATACTTTGGTATGAATTTTGGTGGACTAGTGTCTCCTTGATTCCTATCTAGTTGTTTAAGGTTTGTATGGTGTTTGATAAATTGAGTGGTTTTCCATGATAAATGTTATACTCTAAGTTTAAATTATAGTCGCTAAAAAAGATAAAGATAATGACTATGTAGGTATACTGGTGTTTGTTGTATAGAACGGATCTAGCAGGTTGACCTAGCATATACACGAATCTAAGTTGATTATATTTCTAGTTATTATGGTGGTGCAAGTTTGAGGCTTTTGTGTTCTCCATATGTAGTAGTTAGTCATGGTGTAATATTTTATAAGGGAGACCATCTCAGGTTTTGTATCTTTTCACGCAGTCTTTTTGAATGGCTTAGTATCTATGTTTATAGAGGTAGCTTGATAGTTACAGTAGGATGTGGTAGCTTATATTAGAGTATATTGAGAATATCCAAACACCTGAAAAGGCAATACTAATCTAAGAAGGAGATGATAGTGGGTCGAACTAGTTAAGTTTTTAGATTCAACTAGTAAGGTTATTGAGTTCAAAAGCAAAGTTAAGGAAATGTAAGACTTATTCCTATATTAACATCTTTAGTGTGCTCCTATTAATACGACCCTCTACTAAAGTATTAAATGTTAGCACCATGATCATACTTCTTACTCATGCACATGATGAAGATTTTTGCATATTCTTAGTTCTAATTTTAGTAGCATGAGAACAAAATGTATCTCTTTATAGTCCTAGCAAAACTCCTTAAATTATAATCCCATATCACACAACTCATGACTCATGCAACATAGACATCTCGGTATGTTCATCTCCATGAACTCATGATACACCCTTAATGAATAGTGAAATAACATTATGTCATGTATGTTCTCATGTTAGTTCTCTCTAAGGAATTTATGCCTATGATACTCTATTCCGCAAGCCCCAATTAAGTTTTAAAGATATGTATAGTATTATTTAATGATTTAGGTCCTCATGTTATAGATCTTTAGTGGCCCTCCTTTATGTGAAGATAGTTGACATAAAAGTGGTCATACCATGTTTTAAAAGTGAGATAGTAGATATTCAGTATTGTAGAAAATTGTTGTGTACTTGTCCTATCTAAAGTTATAAGTATATAGGGACATGAGGCAAAGTTTTGGTATATGTAATAGTTAGTTGAGAAATTTTGGTGTGCCCTTTTTGGCGATAGTTCATAAAATTTTCATTTATAGAAAGATTAGAGAAGGTGAGAAAATCCTTAGATGGTTTGATTACCTAGAGTTCATATGTGCTTATAATGATAGTCTTGAATGTAATATTGGTACAAAAGTGGATGAATACATTATTCACTAGTGAATTCTTGATTAAATCTAGAATTTAGTGTTTGAAGTGGGAACGAGTATCAATCTTCAGATGGGAGCATTGAAAAATCATATGGAAGAGAATCTTGTAGTTTAGACTAGTAGTGTTTCTTCATGTGTAGTACTTTATGAATTTAAGTTAGGCCTAAACATGGTGGGAGCATGTAGGTCGACTCAGAATCAGTTTTTATTGGTCACATATAACCATGTAAAGGTTATAAGTTTCATTTAATAAAGTGCAACATTCAGCAGAAGAAGTGTAATTGAGAAGTTTGGCGAAGCTTAGAAAAATCAGTTATACAGCTAAAGGCATAGTGGTCTTATTCTTACCTCATCCTTGGGTACTTATATTTCATGTCATGTAGCATCAAATAGTGTGTGGTCTATGTTTTAAATTATATCATTCATACTTTTGGGATTTATGTCATATTTTTCACATGAAGCATGCTTATGATCCCTTCTCTCAAATATTATAAGATTTGAGTTTCAAAGTTTCATGGAGGCTAATAAAGGACAAGCTCATCGTTGTTTATGTTTTTCATGCCTATACTATTTCTTGCACCAATAGATCGTGCTTCTACATCTTTTTGTATTGATAGCAAGAATCCACTTGTTAGCATAATTAGTTCATGAATGATTAGTTCATGCTATATATGCCCAATATAGCTTTGAACTTCATTCAAGGATGAATGATTCCAAGGGGGAGTTATTGTAACACCCTAAATTTCTTAGACAAGAATCAACCCATTCATTGAATATGTACAGACTAAATCTAATTATTACTAATTACATATATGTGTTAATATTAATTCCTTATAGTGTGAAGATCCCTAGATATTAATTAAGGTCACGAGTAACTACTGGCTCATAGCCAAGTTGAAAGCTTTCTTACCAATTGAATTCTTTTATACAATCTATCTATAGTTAAATTCAAATGAAAATAACACATATATTTTGAAGCTTTTTGGAGCTAAATACCCATCAAATGAAAAGTATATGCATCCTTTTTCCAATGCATCCAATTTTTCCTTAATCTAATATCGGAGTAGAAAATTATGATTAATTTACAAAAAAGGGTCTGTGCCACGTCTAGTGGCATATGCTGAGAATCGCAAAATAGTAAGGGTCAACGATATGATAGCAATCCTTCCATGTATCTAAAGCCCCACAGTGGTTCCATGCTACTGAAGCTTCCCCAAGAATCTTAACATATCTTTTCAACTATTTTTGCAAAGGTAATGGGTACTTTGACACCCATACACTCTTATAACATAATATAAACCTATTTCTCTAAGCAATTTAAGATTAAATCATCGTTCATTCTTCTCCCAACTTTTAAAAACTCAAAAGAGGGTTTTATCTCAAAAATTCTTTTCAAAGGCTCCAAACTCAAACTCTCCTTAAAAAAATTGAAGAGTTCAAGTATGTGGGGCATCAACAAGGATGGACCTTTCGTCCTTACGCCCAAACAAAAGTTTTAAATTCAATAAAATGGATTCTTGTGTTAGGGTTTAAGCCTAAGATTTAAATTTAAATTCCCATGTTCTATTGATGAGTTTTCCTGCATACTTGATATTTAATGACGCTGAAATGACATCCTTGAGGTGTAAGCAATTGTCATCAGTATAGAAACCTAATGGAGGTTAGGGTCGAATCCTTAGAGAGTAAAGACAAGGATTTAAATACTTGAGAGTGTTAGAAGTCAACAAGTAGTTTACCTGTAATATGTAATAAACAAACATGAAAGTAAATATGAGGGGTTTGCTCGAATGTTTTCGAATTTAACAATTTTTTGGTTTTGAGACTACTATTTCAAAGTTTGAATCAATTAGAGTGTAAGCAAGTATGGATGGGGCTTGGGTTTATACATTTCTAGATTTGATTTAACGCATGGGTATTTGATTGTTTTTCCAAATTTAGCTAGAAGTGTTGGGTAGGTTAGATTTAGAAGTTTTACTATTAATTTATCAATAAAACACCAAATATCACAAATGGGTTATTTCGAACACCTTATAAGTGTTACAATTTCACCAATCTATGGCTTTAATTAACATTTTTATGTTTAAGAGATGCGATTAAATGAACTAATTTGAGTTATTTCCTACATTCATTCCTCACCCTTATTTCCTCTGTCAAGGATGGTATGAGTTCATAGGTAATTGAGATTTGCAAACCCCAATTCATAGTTAAAACATGGAATAAATGCAACACCGAATAAAAATAGTATTTGGAAGACAAATAAATTAAACTCATGCCTAATTACAACCTATTCAAACATAACCCCAAGATGAAGAATTAGCTATTCATAGAGAGAAAAAGTAGAGATATACCCAAATTTCTTTTCAAATTAATCCATCAAAAGTAAGGAGAACTCAATATCGGAGCATTAACTTCAATAAATCTTCAATAAAGGCTAATAATACTTCACATGAGAGTCACCCCGATGTTTCTTAGCTGAAGAATAGTACGATAATAGTCCAATGGTGGTGGAAGTAAGTTGAAAGTCCGCCTTTAGACCCCATATTCCTGTTTTACAATTATTACGAAAATACCACCACATTGTTAATTTGATTGAGCAGTTCCAGAGAAGATGGGTTGCAGGTTGGTGCAGCTTTGGTGCAGATAGGGAGCACGAAGGGTTAAAAATAATACTGATTTTTCCATTTTTTCCGTCCATGTGCGCAGCTGGCCTCTCGACATGTCCATGTACACTTTAACACTCATTTTCTTGCATATTTGCCCTCCCATTGACTTGATTGTATTGCTCATCCTCAATTTCAACATTTACCTATACAGATAAGCATTATACAAGAGAATAACACCAAATCATTGGAAAATCATGATAATTTAAGCCAAAAATGCCAATAAGTTATCAAATTGACGACTTATCAACCCCACAAATTTAAACTATTGATTATCCTCAAGAAACCAAGAATAATCCAATAAGATAGGGTATTTAGGACTCAAAACCAGCCAAACAAAGCTATACTAACGATCTAGGCAAACAAAGCTTAACAAAGACCTTTCAAACATGTCATGGCAACAAATAAGCAAAAAAATTCAATAAGCGCATATCTATGAATCAAGGATGCAATATAGTATCAAATTATTCTTTCAAATCAATAAAGCTTCTCAAGAGGTGACACAAAACCTTCAAAGATCATTTCAAACTGCACAATTCAAGTTACATTGGTCACTTACCAAGCCGAGAGTAAGATATCAACCTCTACCCCAAAGTATTGATGCTTCTTACAAGTAAGAGTTAGCTGCATACACAAAAGATATTTCAAATCTCAAAGGAGCTCATATATTGAAAGAATTCACACTTACTCTCATAAAGAAATAACCATTGTCTCTCCCTTTATGGCATTCACCTCTAATGTAGACTTACTTATGTTGGAATCACCAAGGTTTTGTGGATCTAGATGAAGGTTTAAGGTGCAGAAAGGAATATGTAGATCAAGTGACTAATAGACCACCTTCAATGTCATAGCGTATCCCTTTATTCCCTAAATTTCTCAAATTATCTACCTTATTCACCTATGAGTTACTTTCCTTTGACTCTTTTAATCATTAGCTTAGCAATTGCCTTACAAATCCAACACACAATTTTCTCCCTTCACATCTTTGGCTTTTTCAAGGGATGTTCTCACTCCAAACTTTTGATATCCGCTCATTTATTTAATATCTCTTGAAGCTTTATGGTCTAATTTATTCAACTTTGTTATCAACAACATCTATAATAACATCTCTTGTCTCTTAAGCTCATGATTCAAAAAGTCAATATACACCTTTCTTAACTCATCTTAGCATATCACAATCTTGCCCCCAGCTACATGTTCGAACTACCCTTAAATTAATCTCATCATTACATAAACCCCAAACATAGGTTATTTCCTACATTTACGTAGAATTATTAAATGCATCAAAGGGAGTTTAGTGCCAAAAGAGAGATTTTTCTCAAAATGGGTTTATGTGTTTTAGCATGGTTATCATCAAAAGAAGAAGAAAAAATGGGTAAAAGGCCCAAAATGGCTAATATAGAACAATGTTAAGGTTTGAATTTGTCCATGTGACAGGTCAAAATGGCCTCGGGTCATCCTCCATACCAATCTTGCCTAGGATTTTTCTTTGAATATACTTGAGGCAAGTTCTACACTATCCATATGTTCAAGAATTATTCAAAAATCTCACCACACAAGACATCGTACTTATAGAGAAAAAATTTAGTCTCCCAACCAAATTGAGCAAGTTGAGCTTAATAAGTTACTTTGAGTCAAAGACTCATCCTTGCAAAGAGAGAGCCAAAAATTGAAAGGCTAGATAATTCTAATGACATTTTGAAAGTATTTTTGGACTTTACCAATTCCAAATCAACTTGAAAGACTAGATAATTCCCTAAGAATAAAGCCTTGTCATCCATCTTGGTGAATTATCACCCAATTAGACAAAGAAACTAAACTAAAATAAATACAAAAGATCAAAAGGAAGAAAAAAAATAAATTTTGCTCCTTAGGAAAGACCTGGGTTAGAAGAAAACCCTTGAATTTTATTGGGCACATATATACAAAAGAAGACAAGAACAATATTCATCAATCTTGTAAGCATAATCAAAAATACACTATCAATACCAATACAATCATAATCGGGTATCACATTAATATTAACTACATGAAACAAACCCAGAAAGGGCAATATTTATTATCTTCATCAATATACCCAACAAGGGCCACATCCAAAGCAATGTCTATATGGAAGAACAATCCTTACATGTGCTAAATGTAAATAAATATCAAAATGTAAAATTCACATAAACATCCAAATAAAAGACTAGAGTATGTCATACACACTATCTAACCAATCCCATCAAATGAAATCTATAGATACGGACCAGTAAATGTAGATAATAGTGACCCACCCCCCACTGAAACTCATTACATTGTATCTAATGCAAAAATAAAAATATAATAAGGAGGGTAAATACTCCCTGTGGTGAACTAGGTGCTCGGGTCCAAATGAGTAGATGGTCATACTATTTTACTAGGAGCCTCATTTGACTGGGCTCTTCTAACTAGGTTATCTATAAAAGAAAACTCATCATCATGGTGGGAGATAGAACTATCCCCAACCATCTGTCTAGATCAACCTATTATATGTACTTTTGGTCCTTGTTGGACTACTTTATAGGCCAGGTCTTTTCCCTTTTTGGTCGTAGGTTTTGCTTGCCCTTATATGGAGTGGTTCCCTTCTTAGAATCCAAAGAAAAAGTCATCCTTGGAGACATACCTATGATAATGAAAAGAACAAAACCAAAGCAAAAAAAAAAAGATAAAACATGTTTCTGTGATTTTCATATATTAAGAAAAAAATAATGCTAAAGAAAAATCAAGGGGCATGGAAAGTAACATGGTCAATATAATTCATGGGCCTATATTGATCTCAAAAGTTCACCATTGAGGGTCATTATAGCCACACTATCTTCACATTTCAACAATTTAGTTCATAGAACATGCATAGCACCAATAGAAACCAAGAAAACCCTATACCCTTAAGAATGGTGTCATTTAGTATATCATAGGGCAAGTCAAGAATTTATGTCTCTTGGGTTACTCATACTTCAGCCAATAATTTTATGAAAATCAAATTTACCAACCTAAACCATGGAAGAAACATTTATCAACATCTCAAACAAAAAAGCACTGGTTATACCATTAAGGAAAATTTGAACTCATATTTATTCCTTAAGAATTGATACATTATCCATTGGTAACATTCAAGACATCCATATCTGATGATATTTTGACAAACATATGGTGTGCATGAAAGATAAGATCTAGGAAAAACAGAATAAAAACACATGTGAGCAATCCCAATTCACCAATTCATCAACAAACACACCATTGTTATTCATTGTAATGCATTTAAAACATCCACCACTCAATTTAGCAACAAAATTTCAAGTGGGTATTTCAGCGATACATGATGTGCACTAGTTTAAGTAAGCAAGAATTGCCAATTATGAATTGCCAAATCCTAGCAGCAGCGGTATTGGCCACTAGGTTGGCCGAAACCACAACTGAACGTTCACTCTAGGCTGCCATATATTAACCTAGGGTGGTGAAATCTATTCTGAACTCCACGTGGGATACATGCTCACCCAAAGGATCTGGATGGACGGTATGAGGGGCTGACTGATCTCCCATTCCTCTTTCCTAAGTCCTTTTTAAAGGTATATTCTGCAAATGGAAGAAAATCTAGGATTAGGAAGATAGTGTAACTAGAGCTCATGCTCACTCGCATGACATGAATACTGAAAGAAGGAAAACTTTTCCCAAAACATCTCATAGCCTCTTGTTCATAAGTGTGGTGCGCAACACACCCATGCACAAGACTCTACTAGATGTGGCTTTCAGACTTCCTTGGACTCTGTTTAACCTGGCTTTGGTACCAAGTTTTTAAAACTCCGAGTCTGTGACATGGATGCTACACGGTGCTCAAAAGTCTGAAGGACCACAAGCTAACCCATAAATGGTACCTGCTATAATAACTAAATGATAATACTGAATAATATGTGAAATTAGGTGAAAACATATTCTATAAGGTTAAAATCTGTAAATAAATCTAATTGCAGTATCAAAATACCAAAACTAAATATAAGTACTAAAATACTGAACAACTATTTGAGCGTATTCTTGTCTGAAAAAACCTCTAACTATCAGAACTGTGGAGTTGATGGGACAAGACCCCAACTAACTCCATCTACTAAAATAAAACTGAAGTACTGTATATAATAAACATGGTCTCAAACTATAAGGACTCACCACTACTCTAAAAGCTGAGAATCTAAAATTCTAAGGGTGCACTGAGGCCCGTGCATCTGAACGTATGATATAATGTATCATAGGACAAAGAATAGCATGCGTCAATACTTTGAATATACTAGTATACTCAATATGGTAGGCTGATAACTCAATATGGTAGGCTGATATATGTGGGTTCATATGCATTCACAATAATAACTGAATAATACGATTATGATTGAGTAAGTGTACATGAATAAATACATAGACTGTAACTAAGATTGTGCTAATACTGAGTATTGAATGGGAATACTGATAATCGATATCTGGGTTTACGAATACTATATTACAGATTATCTAAATGACTATATCTAATAGTTTTGAGCACTGTGGAACTATACTAAGTTCCATACTGAGATGAGGGACCATGTCTGATAGTCCTGAATCTATAGAACAGAACTGAGTTCTATTCTAAGACTAAGACAAGAACTGAAACTGTAGAAGGAAATCATCTAACCGATATGCCCCTTCCCTAATTTATTTAGGGGCCAACCTATAACACTAGTTGGAAGGGTGTCAGTACCGTACCATGGGTAAGGACAAGATATGAGTTAACCCTCTCTGACATGAAGCTCGTTCATCAACCCTCACTAGTAGGAAAACTCAGATGAGAAGTATCAACTCTCATAATTTTTGGTACAAAGATACATCAATCTGTGGTGGCTATGTAGTTCTGTAATGCAGGGATTGATACTAAGGGTCAAACCCTCTACTGACAGAAATATCCCCGTCCCTGGGTTAACTCGGTGCTGAATCCTACTCCCAACTGAATAGACACTGAACTGATTTCCAGTCTGTACTAGGATGGACTGAAAAATTATTAAGATTACTATTTAGCTAAACTGAACTAAGTTAATTGAGTTTTACTGAATGATGGGATATTACTAAATTCTGTTAGCTGACTGAGTTTGCTGAGGTCTTAACTAGATAATGAATTAGACTGTACTAATATGGATTCTACTGAGTTTTCCTGAGTTCTGTAACTGACTGAGAGTACTACTAATCGTGTCATGACTGATCCTATTCTATGACTGATCTAGGCTTTAGGTAATTAGCTAAATTTAAAGGTACAAGTACCTAGGACTCTATAACACAAATTAAGAGATGTGGCATAACATGAAACATGTGAACTATGAACTTTATCATTATTCATACATTGGGCAATTTGAACAAACACTTGCATGATATGACTTGCACATAATCTAACTTGACAAGATTTCATTCTCTTAATAGTTCACATGAAAAGTTTATCAAGCACTTGGTGAGCATAGAATATACACATAGTACTGAACAATAAGTGAGCATCATAATTCATCTCTAATTTCACAAGTCAAGGGTTTTTCATGGATTCACATGAATCTACACACATAATGATCAATTTTACATGAGTTACATATATATATATAT
>NW_025855178.1:0-2951 GCF_002878395.1 Capsicum annuum
ACACTTAATCTTGTATAAAATTGAAAAAATAGATACATATATCCTATGTGGAAAATTCTTATCCTACATGTCATCCTATATGTATTATGCTGCATAGGACGTGTGTGTCTACATGTTCAACTTTATACAAGTTTAAGTGTCTACTTGTGGACATACAAAGTTGAAGGTCATAGATGTGATTTGATTCCAAGTTAAATGACATGTTTATGTATTATGCCTTTTATAAACGAGGAGTATAATTGATTCATTTTCAATAATTGAGGGGCGAATTGGACCTTTTTCCGTTTAATCTATACGACTTTAAAAGAATTAACTCCATAACTTAAAAATAAAATTACTAAAATATTCTTTTAATTTATTTGAATAGAATATGTATATATTACCTTAGAGGAAAAAAAATTTAGCCGGAAAGTTGTGTCGTTCTAAAGAGGATCCTACAGAGTCATAGAGTTGTGCTCTTTTATTGGTGAACTGCAAAATTGAAATTTCCCTATCACATTCTCACTCCTCCATTTTCTCGATTTACCAATTTTTTTTAGTATTTCTTTGTCAAATTGTTATTTTCTTTCCTCAATTATCTTTTTATACTTTCCCCCTCTTACATTTGTTGTTCAGATTTTTTGGACTGCTTCTATTTCGTCCATCTATTTTTAGGCTAATTCTTTATGATATCAATTTATATTAAAATCAAATTTAAAGTTCACTTTTATTTAAATACAATAGTAGAAAACATCGTTATATGTAGAAACTTCTATTATTCTATGTTGGCTTTATTTCTCAACTAACATTTTGATATTGTGTCACGACTCGAGACTACCCGCTAGTCGTAACATGGTGCTTAAAGTCATAAGTGACCCGAAACTAACCCATGGTCTAGTACTTGTTATGAGCACTAAAGATAATAATAACATAATATGATATGCGAAAGCTAAACTGGGGAAAACTACTAAGATATAATTTGGAAACAATTACTCAATATATCTGAACATCTCATAAAATTGAAATCAAGCCTGACTATCTGAAAGACTCTAAAAATGGGGAGTTGATGGGACTAACCCCCAACTAACTTCGACTAATAGTAATAAAAGAAGTACTGAAAGTAACTACGGATAACTTTGTACTACCCCAAATTTTTTCTAAGATTAATTTCTCCTCGAGAAGGTTAAGGAGTGACTTTCTAAGTGAGTATCATTTTAAACATATAAAATTTCCCTAATTTTGACTTTTTATCATATGAAAAATCTGATAAGCTTTTCATCGATATAAGATTCGCTCAAATCCAATGCCCGGGTAAGAATTATGGCTAATTAAGTCCTAGTCGTAAAACAACATTATTTTAGTGCTTAGCGCGTCACGGAGAGGGTTTATTTGAAAATGGTCAAATTTCAGTGGAACTCCGCGATAGTGGCTCATCGCGGAGGACCACAATTTCTCAATAGTCAATTTCCAGTGCCTAGCACGATTCTAATGTGTCGCGCTGAAGTTCCAGGTCCCAACCAGTGGGACAACACGATGGCTTTGCATCACGGTAACTCCCAGATTCCCATTTTTCAATTTTCAGTAAGCTACCGCGATAGTGGCGCGTCGCGGTGGCCCATAAAATTAGGTTCCCTGTTCAATTTTTCCGACTTCGTACAGAAGTTAAAAAGGGCACTTTGGACTTTTTCTAAGCCTCTTAAACCGTATAAACACCAAATTAAAGTCATTTACAAGCATTTTATGAAGTTTTTCTCAAGTTTACTCTCAACAAAAACCCTAAGTATCCAAAACCTCTTCTAAGAATCTCAAGAATCGACCTTATATTTTCTAAATTAAGTCAAGGTTCAAGGTTCCCAAGTCAAGGGCTTCAACAACCCTCATTCAAGAGTACGAATAGAGTCCTAAAAGCGAGAGTTCATCCAAATCTTCTAATTCAAGGTATGTGGGGTATTGAACAAGGGTAATCCTTTCACCCTTGTGCCCAAAGGCTTGTTTAAAATATAATTTTCTGCAATTTATTAGAATTTACATGAAATTAAATTGAGGTTTTTACCCATTGTTATTGGTTGTAAGCTTTTGATGTTACCGATGAATTGAGAGTCTAATGGTATGATTTTTACATGTTTTCTTGAGAAATTAAAGCTGGGTTTATACCCCATGATTTTAATCCTTGAGAAGTTAATAGTTGCAATGCTTGAAATATCGAAGTGTATGAGTATGTTGATATTTTGAGACAAATTGCTGTAACTTCCAGATTTCTATATGAATTATGAATCTATATGCTATCTATTATGCATTATGATAAGTTTTAACTTGGGATTGAATTATGGGATATTAACCCCTACTTGAAACTTGCTATTTCATGAACTATTGTGTTATAAGCACCCATGATTTGAGTATTTTAAGATTATTGAGAAATGTTTTGACCTAATGGTCATAGAGTTTTGAAATCCTTTCAACCACTTGAGATTACAGATTTAATTGTTGGGTTCTTATGAACCATGAGATTATTTTGAAAGTGGATTCCATGAGATGAGCGAGATAAACTAAAGGGAGTAGTATTTAGTACCGAGTTGGGTAAGTTACCATGGTTTCTTACCCCAAAACTACGTGCCACCGTAGGCTTGAGATTTTGGGCCTGAGGCCAAGCTAATTGGGCCCGAGGCCGAGATAAGTGATCATTGAATTGAGGTTATACTCCTTGGCAAGAGTATGACACCTCTTCCCAATGTGAGGTTTCTTCCTTAGGATGACAAGATGTTGGACTCCATGTAGCTCGCATGGTTTATGTCGGTTAAGAGAACCTCCCTAAACTAAAGTATTTTCCATTGAGTTAGAATATTTTCCCTAAAACTTTGGGATGAGATATTTTCTAAAATGAATGAACTTCTTTGAGTATTTTTCAAAAAAGGAATTAGTTTTCTCTATTAATATGAGTCGATCACTAGTTTTCAAACCAAAGTTATATGATT
>NW_025855179.1:0-2987 GCF_002878395.1 Capsicum annuum
GAAAAAGTTATTTCTTTCTTTCAGATTTCATCATTCCTGTAGTTGTCCCTCTCATCTAATAAATTATGCTCTCTTATTTTTGAAAATGCCTCTTCGAAGAGCGGATGCCTGCAAAAACGAGAATGAGCAACCCCAGCCCATTGATCCCTTGAATGAGACAGTGTCTCATGCTGAGTTTCGAGTGGTCTTTCAGGCATTAGCCCAAGCAGTTACTGCTAATGTTTGGGCCAATAACCAGGCCACAGTTGCAAATTAGTAGGGAGCTGATGTAGCTACTTCTAGGATCCGTGATTTCATGTGGATGAATCTGCCAGAGTTTTATGGGTCCAAGGCAGGTGAGGACCCATGTTGTACCTTGAGGGGCTGAGAAAGATCACGCAGGTGATGCATGTTTCAGAGGAAGAAAGTGTTAAGCTGGCGTCTTATAGGTTGAAGGACATAGCTTATGATTGTTTTGTATCATGGAGGAATGGTAGAGGTGAGGATGCTGCTTCTATGACTTGACAGGTATTCCAAGATGCATTCTTGGACAAGTTCTTTCCATTTGAGATGAGAGAAGCAAATATTGAAGAGTTTATGAACTTGAGGCAGGGCTCCATGACTTCTAAGGAGTACTGCTTGAAGTTCAACCAGTTGGCCAAGTATTCTCCTGATTTGATTTCTAACACCTAAGTTAGTATGAGCAAGTTCGTGATAGGTGTTTCTGGTTTGGTGCCGAAAGAGTGTAGGATTGCGATGCTGCATAAGGATATGGATCTGTCTAGGTTAATGATGCATGCATAGCAGATAGAGGCAGATAAGATAAGGGAAAGAGATAGAGTAAGGGATAACAAGAGGACTAGATCTGAGCAACATGAGTATAGTCAGCCTAGGTTCCATGGAGGAAACCGCCCTCAGTTTTAGAGATGTCTATCTATTCCAGTGCCTTTATTAGCTATTGCTCCCAACCCTAGAGGCAGGCAGGAGCAAGAGAGCAGGTTTTTTATGTCTAAGTCATAAAATAGTGTTAGTAATAGGCCCCGTTATCCTTCTTATGCTAAGTGTGGTAAGGATTATCCTGGTGAGTGTTTTGCAGATTTGAGGTTATTTTAGTTGTGGAAAGTAGGTCCACAGACTTAGAGATCATTCGTATGCTAGGAAGGGGACCAGAGATGCCCGACATCAAGTACAAACTACTAGTACACCAGCTCCTATCCCTCGTCCTGCCCCTATTCAAGGCACTTTATCTAGCACTGCTGGCGGTCAGCACCAGAATAGATTCTTTGCCTTACCATCTCATCAGGAGTAGGAGGACTCTCTCGATATTGTTACTAGTATGCTTCGCGTCTTTTATTTTGATGTTTATGTGTTGTTGGACCTTGGGTCAAGTCTCTCCTATATGACCC
The DNA here is from genome assembly GCF_002878395.1 of Capsicum annuum. NCBI lineage: Eukaryota > Viridiplantae > Streptophyta > Magnoliopsida > Solanales > Solanaceae > Capsicum > Capsicum annuum. Next base: position 1,386 of record NW_025855179.1, read on the forward strand.
CACTTATAGCTGTGAATTTCAAAATGAGTCTCGAAAAGATTCTTGAGCCTTCCCTAGTCTCCACACCAGTAAGGGAGTTAATTATTGCTAAACAAGTATATAGAGATTGTCCTGTTACTGTTCTTGATAGAGTCATACTTGCTGATTTGATAGAGTTAAACATGGTGGATTTTGACCTTATTCTGGGTATGGATTGACTTTATTCTTATTTTTCATCTATAGACTATCGTACCCATGTCGTCAAGTTGCAGTTCCCTGATGAGCCAATTTTTGAGTAGTCTGAGAGTTCGGTACTCCCAAGAGTCATTTTATCTCCTATCTTAAAGCCAAAAAGCTAATATCCAAGGGTTGCATCTATCACCTATTTAAAGTCAAAGACACTAAGTCCAAGGATCTAACTATTTAGTTAGTCGATATTATTAATAAGTTTCCAGATATTTTTTCGAAAGATCTCCCAAGGGTACCTCTCGATAGAGAGATAGAGTTTGGGATTGACCTTCTTCCTGACACTCATCCTATTTTTATTCTTCCATACAGTATGGCACCTGCTGAGATTAAGGAGTTGAAAGACAAACTCAAAGAGCTTTTAGACAAAGGTTTCATAAGGCCCAATATTTCTCCTTGGGGCGCACCTATTTTATTCGTGCGGAAAAAAAATTGTTCTTTGCGTATGTGCATTGACTATCGTCAGCTTAACAAGGTCACAATAAAAAATAAGTAGCCTCTTTCGAGAATTGATGACCTATTTGATCAGTTGTAAGGTACAAGTTATTTCTCCAAGATAGACCTTAGATCCGGCTATCATCAACTTAAAGTGAGGGAATGTGATATTTCAAAGACAGTCTTCTGAACCCGCTATGGTCACTTTGAGTTTTTAGTCATGTCTTTTGAGCTACCCAATACCCCAGCTGCTTTTATGGACCTCATGAATCGAGTGTTTAAGCAATATCTTGATATGTTTATCATAGTATTTATAAATGACATCCTTGTCTACTCCCACAATAAGCATGATCATGTAGATCACCTTAGAATTTTCTTGTAAACTATTAGAGGTCATCAGTTGTTCGCCAAATTCAGTAAGTGTGAATTTTGGCTAAGGTCTGTAGCCTTTCTGGATCATGTTGTTTTAGCCGAAGGTATTAGAGTTGATCCCCAAAAGACAGAAGCTATAAGAATTAGCCTAGACATTTCTCTCTATTTGATATTAGAAATTTCTTGGGTCTAGCGGGCTACTACGCTATTTTTTAAAGGTTTCTCCTATATTGCATCTCCCATGACCCGATTGACCCAAAAAAAGTTAAGTTCCAGTGGTTAGATTCCTGTGAGAAGAGTTTTCTGGAGTTGAAGACTCGACTTACTTTAGTCCCTATGTTGATTTTGCCTGATAGTACAAATGGTTTTGTGGTGTATTGTGATGCCTTTAGAATTAGTTTGGGTTGTGTGTTGATGCAAAGAGGTAAGGTTATAGCGTATGCCTCTAGACAATTAAAGTTACATGAGAAGAATTTCCCAACCCATGATCTTGAGTTAGCTGTTGTGGTCTTTACTTTGAAAATATGGAGATACTATCTTTATGGTGTTCATATTGATATGTTTATTATT
>NW_025855180.1:0-1735 GCF_002878395.1 Capsicum annuum
ACCAAGAGTATATCAACCGTACCCCATCATAAGGATGGTACCCATAAGTTGTATGATGTCCAGAATCTAGAAATTCAGGAAATTTTCTAAGGGTCCAAACCAAGGGTGTTTCAGTCTCTCCCACTAGGATCATTCATCGGCAAATGATGAACAAGATTGGTCAAACACAAGCACGATTCATTTGTATTATCAAATGTCAATCCAACCTCTAACCAAGTTAGAAAACAAATATGTTATCAAGAACACATACCTTCCGCACGAGTATCCGGAGCATAAAATAAATACGGATATTTGGACTTCATGTCTGCTTCCTCTTCCCATGTAACCTCTTCCGCTTTGTGGTTTGCCATAGAACCTTAAATGAGGCCACATCCTTGGCTATAACCGACGAACCTATAGATCCAATATCTCAACTGGGATCCTCTTCATAAGATAGAGAATCTAATATACCCAATCCTTCTAAAGGAACCACCAAAGAAGGATCACCAAGACACTTTCTCAACATACATACTTGAAATACCAGATGAGTAGATCTTAAACTAGAAGGCAACTCCAATTCATAAGCCATATTACCAACCCTCCACAACAATGCATAAGGACCAACATATTGGGGTCTGAGCTTCCTCTTTTTGGCAATATACATCATTCCCTTAATTGAAGATACCTTCAGGAATACCTTATCCCCAACCTCGAACTCCAAGTCTCTACGCCTTACATTCGCATAGTATATTTGGTGAATTTGGGAAGCCTTAAGCCTATCCCAAATCACCTTTACCTTCTCCATAGAATGATAAACCAAATTCGGACCGAACATATCTGCCTTACAAAGCTCAAACCACCTAATAAAAGATTTACACCTCATACCATAAAATGCCTCAAAAGGGGTCATCCCAATGCTAGAATGATGCTATTGTTGTCAACAAACTCTACCAATGAAATATGCTCAATCCAATTGCTACCATAATCAATCACACATGCACGAAGCATGTCCTCCACCGTCTAAATAGTCCTCTCTTCTTACCCATCCATTTGCGGATGAAAAGCAGTACTCAGACTAACCTTAGTACCCAATCCTTTTTGAAAAGACCGCCAGAAATGAGATAAAAACTGTGTACCACCATTATGGATAATCGAAATAGGTACCTTATACATCTTTACAAATCTCATAAAGATACAACCTCGCATAGTCCTCAATTGAAAAGTTAGTTCTCACTGACAAAAAGTAAGCAAACTTTGTCATCCTATCCACTATGACCCAAACCGCATCAAGTTGGTTCTGAGACTGAGAAAGACTAATAACAAAATCCATATTGATTATCTCTCATTTCCATTCAGGCAACTCAATTTCCTGATGCAACCCTCCTAGCCTCATGTGCTTAACTTTAACTTGTTGGCACACCATATACTTGGCCATAAAATCAGCCACATTCCTTTTCATATCATTCCACCAATACATCTCCTTGAGATCATGATATATTTTTATCAAATCGGGATGAACAACATAGTGCAATTCATGCGCCTCATCCAAAATCCTTTGTCGTAACCCATCAACGTCAGGGACACAACCTCCCTTGGTACCACAAAGTACTATCACCACTGATCTCAAATACCATCACCTTTTCCCCACCTACATCACCCTTAGTTTTCACCAAGATAGGATATAACATTAGCTTTTCCTTGATCTCTGCACGAAGACACGATCGAACCACTTCCTATTCAATTACACCACCTTTCT
>NW_025855181.1:0-34559 GCF_002878395.1 Capsicum annuum
CATCAAAGGAAGATTCATACACTTCTTCACTAAGAAAATCCGAAACTATACCACTTTTGCCGCTACTAGCCACACCATAACAATTTAAGTTTCTAGGGATGTAGAAGATAGCTTTGTTACCTTGTAGATCATGGGAAGGGTGTTCTTCACTTTGTTTTGCATCATGGCAACCTTCATGATCCATATGACAAGGAAATATGTGAAGGTTTCCCTTTGGACTCCCTTCTTCATCACCTATCCAAAAATTGGGACTTTCTCACAAGGGCTTGAAGGGGACTTTCCTTGGGGCTTCTTGGTTCTTGAACTTCCACATGAGAAGAGAAAATACAAGGAAAAATGATAACTTTTTGTTAGGAAGTAACAAGGGTTCTTTGTGGACAAGATCCACATTCAAACATTTCTTTCCCTTTACTACTTCACTACCCATGGTTTCCTTTTCCCTTTACATCTTTTCTTAACACTCTTCCTGTATCTCAATATCAATCTTCTCTCTATCTTTAAAACCAACCTCATCACCCTCTGATTCTATCAACATCTCTTCTTTTAGTTGTATGAGGTGATTTTTGTTTATTGGATCTTGGCGAGGAGGCATTGGATTACATTGGTGATGTATTTGGATTTGGGGCATGATATTTTGTGGGGTGTTTTGTCCTTGGTAAAGTGGATTTGAGACTTGGTGGTTTGAATTTTGTGGAGGCTTTGCTGGATATAATCTATCAACCCTCACTTTCATTCTAATCATACCACCCATCAAGGATACCATTTCACTCCTCATAGCATTCATATTACTTCTTAAGGCATCATTATCATTCTTCATTTCCGTTTTCAAGGAGTCATTATCACTCCTTATTTCTCGGGTAAAGTCCACAAACCGAGCCTTTAAGGCTCAAAAAGCATCATTTCCCAAAGATTTGGAAGTAGTACCTTTGGATTCCATGCAAATGTACCTAAAAGAACAAAAAAAATAGAAATAAACACAACCTACAAAATGAGCAAACAAGTTAGTACAAAAGCCTTACCACACTCTCTCTAAACCTCACCTCACACTTGGCTTCACAAGTGTTGAATAACTGGCAATACTTGGCAAGTTACTTTTGATGATTAATCTTTGGTCCGGAATCGATTTTTGTTTGATATGACTCAAATAAAAATGATGTACGGAGTTGAACTAACAAACTACTACGAATTCAAAAAAGAGAAAAGCACACAAAAATCGAAGACACAAAACGAACGGACTCTAATCTAATTACCAAACAAGTAGGTACTTACTAGCTTACTAATTAGGGATGGAACCAATAAAATTGAAACTAGAAACAACAATTAGAAACTAGGAAATCTAAATTTGAACTCAATTTGGTTGGTCACCAAAGTGATTACATGGCAGCTCGTGGTTGGACGTGACTTTAAAAATTTTCAATTTCCAAATTCTTATCTTGGACAAACAACACTTAAGGAGAAGAAGGATTTCGGTTTTGAGGGTATAAGGATGCAATTTAGATCTGTTTCAATCCTTCAATTGAAATGGAAAAGTATTGGTCCCCCCCTTGTACTTGAAAGTGTACTTTGTTGCCCCCTCCTTTTGGAATAATGGAATATTCTTTGAATATGCTTTTGAACTAACTACTCTTTCACTCTCTTTCTTACATATTTTAGATCAAACAACTTCCTTGAATATTCCTCTTCAACAATCAATGAAGCAGAAGAAGATGAACATGAATATTCAACAGTTGAGCAAAGTTTGATCACAAGGAAAATGAACCCTAAATTCAATTTTTACTTTGGATCTAAGTTCCTTTTGCCAAGACAAGCTTAAACATGAACAAACCAGCCATAAAATGTCACAAATACCATAAGCCACACGAAATCCACCCACTAAAAGTTTCAAACACATTTTCAACAATGGTGGAATGCACAAACACAACCGGATCTTGCTCAAAACATAGATCTAGACTCCGTAAGAGATAGGGAACAAGAATCTAGTACTTGAAACCAATTAAAAAACACAAAAACATTTATACCTAAGATTTAAAATGATGTCAAAGTACAAAAATGTGAAACACCTTTTTTTTAATTTTTTTGACTATATACTCTTTTTTAATAGAGATTTTCTTAGATCCAAGACTTAGAGTTGTGGATAAAACTATAATATATATGTTTGATACAAAATTATACAATAATAAACTACTAAAAATGAAATTAATAACTTAAGATACAAAAATAAGCAACCACAAGACAAGGAAAACAAAATAAAGAAGAAAAGAGATAAAGAAGAGATGCATAAAAGTAAAGATAGGTAATGAGCCCCTTACTATCACCAGTGATTAGCACAAGAAAGTGTATCAAACCTTGAAACACACCTAATCAATGGTATTTCAAACGTCACTCTTAGGTGGACCAAAGGAATTCACACTCCTCAATCACACCTTTCCTGCCAATTGATCAACACAAGTGAAATCCATCACATGTATTAATCTCTCAAGTTTGGATGTATTTTCCAAGGACTACACTAAGATGGATTTTCCAAGCCCTACACTAAGGAGAAAAACTACACTAAGATTAATAGTCAATTTCAACTCATCAAATTTTAATGAAAATGGAAGCTAAAAAGGTCTATTTATACTCTTACATAACAATGAATAAAATACAGTTAATAAAGCGTGCTTCTTTGAAGTGTAAAAGAAGGGTCTTAAAAGACCACAATGCCCTTAGTTGAGGCACCTATGCGATTTAGAAATTCCTTCTCTATTCAATTTTGACTAGGCTTTGCAATAGTTTCAAAAGGTCTTCAAGAACTTGCAAATCCAAGACTTGATCCTTTGACAATCCAAATCTTGAACCTTCTACAAGACCTTGTAAACCTTGTGCTATTTATGGTTGTATCAACATATAAAGTGTATACCCGGTCTAGGGTTTCTACCTCTGATTTACTTTGTGGAGTTCCACAGGTCCCCTACCAGTCGTTCCTGAGCTGCTCAAGGTGGTGTATCTAATACTGAGTTTCACCAGTCAATCCATTTGATTAGTTAATTGGTGAACTTTCAGTTCTTCCAGTCTGTGTGTATTTCTTCTGTCACTCCTTTTGAGGTTGCTAGAGTTAGCTAGTTTGTGTTATTAATCCTTTGATATTTACTGACTCTACGTTTTAGAAGGATCCTCAAGGGTCATTGATGATATGGAAAAGATATTCAAAGAGATGCATGCTTCTTACTTTTAAAGTGTTAAGCCTTCTACCTACAACTGAAGTATAAGGCATATTAGTGGTATGGCGAGTTAGAGCAGATGATTGGTGATGATGTTGAGCCAACATTAAGGGATGATTTTTCTAGTACATTTCTTGCCTCTCCAATTCTCAAGATTTGAGGGATCAAAAGGCAGGGGGGTACCTAAATTTGAAATACAGGAGAATGACTGAAGGAATATTCTTTAAAGTTCTATTAGCTATATCGCTAGTCACTAGAGTTGGTGTCTTCTACGTGATCTAATATAAAGAAGTTTGTGTTAGGTTTTTCTAGGGACATGGTGTTGGAGTGCAATGATGCCTTGTTGAATAATGATATGGATATCTCAAGGCTTGTGGTTTATATGAAATAAGTCGACAATTAGAAGAGGAAGTAAGTAGAAAAGGGGAAAATACATAGTATGAAGTCCAAGTATTCTAAACAAGGTGGAGTATAGAAAAATAGTAGCAGAGATGCTAAGAAGTGGGGAAGGAAGAAGCCTTGGGGAAATTCTTATTCTTATTCTATGACTAGTTCTCCATATTATAAGCCTCTGTTGATCGATGCTTTCATTCTAACAGTAGGACTAAGGAACAAGGTGCCCAGTCATAAGCTAGTAGAGCTCAGTCATCCCCATCTTAACAAACTTGTAGATTTTATGGATAGTAGCACTATGGAGTTTGTGATGATGGGAGTAATAAGTGCTTTAAATGTGTCCATCCTTGTCATATTCATAGGAATTGTCCATCAGCAAATGTTGCTACTGGAGCTACTATTTCTTTCTTCATCTCTAATACCAAAGGGTACTACTTTTGGCACCCACACTGGTTAGAACTACCTATATGCTCTTATGACCAGCTAGGAATTTGAGGCATCTCCTGATGTTGTTACTTGTATGTTATAACTCTTTTCTCATAATGTGTATTGTTTCTCAACCTGGGGTCTACTTCTTCTATGTAACCCTGTATGTGCATAATCATTTTGGTTTATGTCCCCAAAGTATTTTTAATCCCTTCTCTGTGTCTACATCAGTGGGTTATTCTGTAGTTGCTAGAAAAGTCTATAGAGATAGTACAAATTTTTATTTGATAGGGAGACTTTGGTGGTTTTAATTGACTCGGATAACCTAGATTTTTATGTGATCTTGGAGATGGATTGGCTTTACTTATGATATGCTTAGCTTAATTGTAGGACTCAGAAGGTCAATTTCTAATTCTCAAATAAACTAGTTATTGAGTGGGATAGGAGTTCTCTAGTTCCTAAGGAAAAGTTTATTTCTTATCTTAGAGCCCAAAAATTAATTTATCTATATCATCAAGTTTAGGTTAACGATTCTAATTCTTTGGGTACCCCTATACATTTTGTCCCAGTAGTTAATGAGTTTCTTAAAATTATCCTAAATAAGCATCTCAATATTCCTGCTAATAGGGAAATAGAATTTCTAATTCACCTTCTCCCAGATATGCATCGTATCTCTATTCCTCTCTATTGAATGTCTCCGATTGAGTTGAATGAACTTAAGGAGAAGTAGAAAGATCTTATTGGTAAGGGTTTCATTCTTCCGAATATGTATCTATCTGGTGCTTTTATGCTTCTCATTGCATTAGAAGGATGGTCCCTTTGAATGTGTATAGACTACCATCAACTAAATAAGATGACATTGAAGAATATGTACTCTTTCCCTAGTATTAACGACCTCTTCGACTAGCTTGCGGGTGCTAAGGGATTTTCTAAAATTGATATTCGGTCATGTAATCAATAGCTGAATATTAGGCAGGTGAATATCCATAAGATAGCTTTTCTTAAATAGTATAGTCATTATGAGTTTTTGTTTATGTTCTTTGGATTGACTAATGCTCTAGTGGCATTTACGGGCCTTATGAATTTGGTGTTTAGAGAGTTCTTAGATCTATTTGTGATTGTTTATATTAATGATATTTTGGAGTACTCTAAGAGTAATATGGATTATATCGATCATATCAATATAGTTTTAGAGACATTAAAGGATCAGTTATTATATGAATATTTCTCAAAGTCTGAGTTTTAGTTGAGCATTGTGACCTTTGTTGATCATGTTGTTTCTAGTGAAGGGATCATGATGGATCGATAGAAAGTTTAAGCGATTAAGAAGTGGCCTAAACCCACACTCTAATCCATATTCTAGGCTCTTTGAGTTTAGCTGTTCATCATAAGAGGTTGTGGAGAATTTTCATTCGATTGCTGCTCCATTGATTAAGATCAAGTTAACTAAGAAAAAGGTGAAGTTTCTATGGTCTTATGCTTGTGAGGGTAGTTTTGAAAAGTAGATAGATAAGATAACATCTAGTCTAGTTTTGACCCTGCCCGAGGGTACATAGGGTTTTGTTATTTATTTGGATGTAGCTTGTGTGGGACTGGGTTATGTGTCGATCAAATATTAGAAGTTTGTGTCCTGTTCTTCTAAACAGGTTAAAGTTCATGATAAGAATTAGTCGACACAAGACTTAGAATTATTGGTTGTGATTTTTTCCTTATATATTTAGTGCCATTATTTATTTAGGTTGTATATTGATATCTATTTGGATCATAAGATCTTAAAGTATCTGTTAACCTAGAAAGAGTTGAATCTCAAGAAAACAAGATGACTTTAGTTGCACAAGGATTATGATATGAGACTTCACTATAATCTTGGTAAAACTAATTTAGTTGTTAATGCTCTCACCTGGTTGTCTACGAGAAGCTTGTCTAATGTGGATTGGTTTATTCACTAATTGGATAAACTAAGAGTTAGTCTATTAGATTTTTGGGATGGAGGTGTGATTGTAAAATAGGTAGTGAGTTCAAATCTTGGTACTAAGGTAAAAGAGAAGAAAGTTTTTGACCCTATGTTGATGTAGATTAAGGATAATATGAGTCAGCAGAAAGTTGAGGCTTTTGAGATTGGCGGTAATAGTATCTTAAGTTGCCCAGGGATATTGTGTATCCCTGATGTAGATGGGTTATGGGAAAGAATTTTGACTGAGGTTCATGTGTTGAGATATAGAGTCCATCTTTGTTCGATGAAGATTTATCATGACATGAATGAGATATATTGGTGAAACAACATGTAAAGAGATATGGCCTATTTTATGGCTAATTGCATAGTTTATGAGCAAGTGAATGTTGAACACTTGAGGACTAGTAGGTTGTCTCAATAGATAGAGGTACCCATGTTGAGATGAGAGGTGGTCATTATGGACTTTGTTACCATTCTTCCATGATCTGAGAACCGATTTAATTAGATTTGGGTTATCGTGGATAGGATAACTAAGTCTACTTACTCTTTGCCTATGAGGACTACATACTCAAGAAAGGATTATGCAAAGTTGTTCATTAAGGAGATCATTAAGTTGCATGGTGCTCTAGTTTCCATTATCTCTGTTCAAGTTATGCATTTCTCTTATAACTTTTGGTGTTCATATTAGAGAGATTTGGTAACTAAGGTGAACCTTAGCATAACTTTCTACCCTCAGATGGATGAAAAAGTAGAAATGACTATTCAGACTTAGGAAGATATGCTAAGGGCCTATTTGATTAACTTAGGTGGTAGTTCGATTGATCAATTTACTCATGCTAAGTTTGCTTAAAATAACATCTTTATAGGTTTTAGATAGCTCCGTTTGATGTTTTATATTGTAGGAGATCCCGTTCTCTTATTGGGAGGTTAGATGTTGGTGAGACTAGGTTGTTTCACCCTGACTTGGTTATTTAGGCCATGGAGAAGGTGAAGGTGATTAGAAATAGGCTTAAGACTTCTCAAAGTCGCCAAAAGTCCTATGTGGATGTGATGCAAAAAGAGTTGGAGTTTAATATTGGTGATTGGCGTATCATATGAAAGTAATCATGTGGCTTGGGAATAAGGGGAATTTCAAAACCTGTTATGTTGGCTCATACTAGATTTTAAGGAGAACATGTAATGTTGCTTATGAGTTGGAGTTGCCTAAAAGTTTGGTTCTATTAACCATGTGTTCTATGTTTCGATGTTGAATAAGTGTAAGAGTGATCCCTCCTTGGTCATTCTTATTAAAAGGTGACAATTTTATAGATTTCAAACTAAAGACGTAGCTTCAGTAAAAGTCCTTTGGAGAAACCAAAAAGTGGAAGAAGCTACTTGGGAAGCTAGAGAGGATATAAAGGATAAGTACTTATTCTTGTTCCTTGTGATGGAAGAAAGCGGTTAACAAATGAATTCTATTTCCTCCAGTTACTTTTTGCATTTACTATTCTATCGTGATGGATTCTTGCTATTGTATTACTAAATGTGTCCTAATCCATTATTTAGGGATGAATGATCCTAAGGGGGGATAATGTAACACCCTTAAAATTTTGTGCATTTTCTTTTTGGCCCTCCCTTGTTTGAAAAATCAACCATCTACTAAAAATGTTATTACAGATATTAATAGGGCGTCTCATAAGAGTTTTGGAATTTTTAAATAAGGTTTGAGGGCATTTTAAAATTTTGAGGCAGTAAGTCTTGGTATTTTTTTCATGTCAAGGAGGTTATCCTCAATGATATTGGAATGGCACCAAAGCCGTGTGCCTCCACAATATCGCTGTGTCATTGAGTATAATCTAATGATAAGTAGCATGCCACAGTGGAAAGTCTCTTTCATAAATAGCATGTCATGTCAAGGTGAAGAAATATGCAATTTTCGTTTTCTTTACTTAGGGTGAGGGAATTTTGGATCTTTTCACCTATTTATAACCCTTAAACATAAGATAATTTTAATTTCTTCAGGTTTGAAATATCAAAACCCCTAATTTCACTATCAAACTCAAAATCGAGGAAAAGCTTAAGGATTTCATTGTGCACTCATCTTTTGTATTCTATGCTTTGTATGGCCTTCAAATTCTTATGTATTAAGGCATGTTACTCTTCCCCAAAGTTTTTTTTCTAAAAGCATATTTTTAAAATTATTACCAATGAGATTTAATTAATGATTTTGAATGTGGGTTTAGGGTTTTAAGCATTACTGATTACATTGCTTTCCCATTGTTGTTGTCAACCATATATTGTTTCAATTGATTAGTTTTGAACAAATTGTTAGCATGCGTATGGGAATTGGAATGGGGGCCGACGGATTTACCCAAATTTAATGATTCAGGTTTCAAACTATATTTGTGAAATTATTCTCCCTTAACTACTTGCATAATAAGCTTTGAATTATGATTTGTCATGTGGTTTGACTTACTAATATATCCTATTGCATTGGATATGAGGTTAAATAGATGAAAAATGGTTTCGAAGGCCTTGTTGGCCATGTTTTAATTTTAAACATAAAGTTCATGGGTCGAGGCCTTCCCTTCAGTTAATTTGATAAACTATGGGGTCGACGCATTTGCCAACTTTATTTAATAAACTAAAAAGGATTAAGGCTTTCCCCCAAGTTAATGGAATTAAAATGGCATAATTAAAAGCTTGCAAGCATAAGGGTATGAGTATACATATGGTGTTCCTTAACTAATAATTCCTTGGTTTAAACAGATGGGTTATGTGTAAACCTTTTAATTGGGCTTAAATGAAGTTATGTAGCTCGTAATGAAGGTGGAAGTCATGTAGGACCAATACTGGAAACTAATGTTTTCCGTCTAAAGATTGGTCTTGATGATCATGTGCTTATGTCATACTATGTATTTATGTATCTGGATTGACGAGGGGTCGGGGCATTCACTTATCTTTCTATGATATCTTTGGTTTGTGCTGCTAACATACACTGGGCTTATCTAACAAGGAGATCTGGACCCATATTTCCTATGGGTGTTTTTATAAAAGTTAAGCTACACAGTCTAGATTAATGTTTTAACTCTTATGCTAAACCTTATTACATATCCCTGTATCTTATATATATGTAAATATGAATGTGTGCATATGGTTTTTGACTTATTTATACTTGGTTTTATTTTATCCCATACTTGAGTTACTTACTAGTGCTTACCCAGCTAACAATCTCTAAACATTTTATCCCTATGTCATGTAAGAATTGAATGCACTTTTGTTTTTCCTTCATAGTGATTAGGCGATTTATGGATTTTTTGTGAGTCAGCTTTTAGTGGTAAGCCTCCTTCTTCATTAAGGCCTGTCACTTTTTTTCTCTTAGATTGTTCATTTGGTTTCACCTTGTGGCTATCGTCAATCGCATGTCTCTACTTAGAATTGTGTTGGTTTATTTATGGCTTTTGGATTTCTATGAATTAGGATTGTGTTGGATTCTTAGTTTCTATTGTATGATATATTTGTGTTTTGTTTGACTAGTTAAAAAGGGTTGTCTCGTATCCTCTGTGGGATGAAGATACCCATCAAAGCCAAGCCTTGGTTTGGGTCATGACTAGCTTTGTATCAGAACACGATTTGGAGACATTGGGTGTCCATAAAGCCATTTCAATAGAGTCCTTCTTATGAGTATAATGTGTGCCACACCCATAAAGAGGAAGCTATAATATATTTAGGAATATTTCCCTTTCTTGTGTTATATTTTTGTTCTATAGAGTCTAAGGTTTTGAATCTCCTTTATTTCCCATTTGTTTGCATTTTAGATCATGCCTCATAAAAGGTCTGATGCTCGCAAAAATGTTTCTTTTTTGCCTAAAGACAATGTTGGCAAAACTAATCTTACTTATGCAGTGTAGATAAGATATAGGGTCCCAATAGTCCTCCCTAGGCTCCTTAGTGTGATATGTCTAATGTTTAGTTTTGTTACTCGATCCATTTTCTAACATAGTTCATGGTCTCTCACTCACGCCAGTCTGAGAGTGTTGCTTCTGTTACTCCTCCTTCTGAAGTCTCTAGATTTGGCAAGTTCATGAGGTTTAGTGCTTAAATTTCACTAGCTCTAAGGTTTAGGAGGATCCTTAAGGTTTCATTAATGAGATGGAAAAAATATTTAGAGAGATGCATGTTCTACTACTGAGGGTATGGAGTTTGTTGCCTACCAGCTTAAGGATATGATATCTCAGTGGTGTAAGTAGTGAGAGCAGTTAAGGAGTGTGATGCAGAGCCGGTATTACAGGATAATTTTTCTAGTGCTTTTGTTGATCTTTTCTTTCCTCACGAGTTAAGGGAGGCAAAGGCAGGGGTATTTATAAATTTGAAATAGGGGAGAATGACTGTGAAGGAATATACTTTAAAATTCCATCAATTATTTTGCTATGCTCTGAAGGTGGTGTCTTTTATATGAGCTAAGATGAGGATATTATCTTCGAGGTTATCTCATGACTTGGTGTTGGAGTGCAAGGCCGCCTTGTTAAATAATGATATAGATATAGCTACGCTTGTGATTTATATGCAGTAAAATAGTGATAGAGTTGTTGAGTAGTGGGGCGGGAAAAAGGCTTGGGGAATTTTACTTCTTATTCTATGGCTAATGCTATATAATCAAAAATATTTGGTGATTGGCACTTTTAGGCTAACAGTGGGTTTAAGAAAAAAGGTGCCTAGTATTTAGCTAGTAGAACTTAGTCGGCCCATTCTCATCATCCTTAGAAATTTTAAGGACAATTGCATGGTGTAGATTATGATCAGTGGAGGAATAAGTGCTTTAAATTTGACCAGCCTAGTAATATGTACAGGAACAGTCCATAAAAAAACATTGCTACTAGAACTAATATGGTTTTGGTTTTTACTTCTTCAGCTCCTGCACCAAAGGGTGCCCCTTCAGTTACAAACACTTGTCGGAATTTCCTGAAGTTTCTTCAAACCCGCCGGGAATCTGAGGCATCTCTTGATGTTGTTATTAGTACGTTACAAATTTTCTCTAATGATGTATCTTGTCAAATTGATCTAGTGTCTACTATTTCTTACCTGATCCCTTATATGGCTATTCATTTTAGTTTTGGTCCCGAGATTATTTTGGATCCCTTCTCTATGTCAACCGTAATCGATGATTCTATGGTTGGTAGAAAAGTCAATCGAGGCTGTGGTGTCTACATTTATAGGGAGACTTTGACAAAATTGATTGAGTTGGATACGCTAGTTTGATGTGATCTTGGGGATGAATTGGCTTCACCCATGCAATGCCTCGCTTGATTGTGAGATCCGAAAGGTATGTTTCTAATTCCTGAATTAACTAGTGATTGAGTAGGAAGGGAGTTCTCTAGTACCAATGGGAGAGCTTATTTCTTATCTTGGATCGTGGAATTGATTTCCAAGATTTTTTTATATCATCTATTTTGGGTTATGGATTCCAATTCTGATTAAGGATTCCAATTCTGAGGGTCCCTCTTTGCAATCAGTCTTGGTATTCAATAAGTTTTCTAAGTTTTCCTTAACGATCTCCCTGGTATTTCTCCCTATTGGGAAATAGATTATAGAATTGACCTTCTACTTGATACTCATCCTATCTCTATTTCTCTCGTTAGAATGGCTCTGACAGAGTTAAAAGAATTCAAGGAGAAGTTAAAAGATCTTCTTGGTAAGGGTTTAATTTGTCCTAGTGTCTCTATTGGGTGCTCCTATTCTTTTCATTGTTTAAGAAGTATGGGTCCCATCTAATTTGTGCAGACTATCATCAGCCGAATAAGGTAATAATAAAGAATTAGTACCCTCTCCTTAGGATTGACGGCCTCTTTGACAAGCTTCAAGGTGCTTAGTTCTTTTCTAAGATTGATCTTCAGTTGGGTTATCATTAGATGAAGACTAGGGAGGTGGATATCCCTAAGACTGCATTTCGTACACGATATAGTCATTACAAGTTTTTTGTCATGTCCTTTGGATTGACCAATGCTCCGGAGGTATATTTTGTCCTTATGAATCAAGTGTTTAGAAAGTTCTTTGAGTTTTTTATTGTTTTTATTGAGTATTTTTTCGTGTACTCTAATATTGTAGGGGATCATGTTGCCCACCTTCGTATAGTGTTGCAGACTGGATCATTTCTTGTATGCTAAATTTTCTAATAGTGAATTTTGGTTAAATGTTGTGACCTTTCTTGGTCATGTTATTTCTAGTTTAGGGATCATGATGGATCCTTAAAAAGTTGAAGTGGTTAAGAAGTGACGTAGACCATAACTCCAACTGACATCCAAATCTTCTTAGGTTTTTTTAGGTATTATTAGAGGTCTGTGGAGAGCTTCTCTTTCATTTTTGCTTCAATAACTGTGTTGACTCAAAAAAGATAAAGCTTCTATGGTCTGATGCTTGTGATGGTAGTTTTGAGAAGTTGAAAGACAAGTTTACTTTTGCTCTGGTTTTGACCCTGCCCGAGGGTACAAAAGCTTTAATTGTTTATTGTGATGCATCCCTTGTAGAACTAGTTATGTATTGATGCAACATGGTAAGGTTGTGAATATGCTTCTTGGCAGCTCAAAGTTCATATGAAGAATTACCCAATGTATGCCTTGGAATTCTTTGTTGTAGTTTTTGCCTTAAAGATTTGGCGACATTATTAATATGGGTTTATATTGATATCTATTTAGATAATAAGATCCTACAGTATGTGTTCACCTAGAAAGAGTTGAATTTCCGGCAAAGAAGATAACTTGAGTTGCTCAAGGATTATTGTATGAGACTTCACTAACTTTCAGGTAAAGCTAATGTGGTTGTTGATGCTCTTAGCAGATTGTCTATAGGAAACTTGTCTCATGTGGATAAGGAGAAACAAGTATTGATGAAAGATATTCATCAGTTTGCTAATCTTAAAGTTCATTTGTTGGATTCTGAGGATTGAGGTATAATTGTGCAAAAGATGGTGAAGTAATCCCATGGTACTGAGGTAAAGCAGAAGCAAGTTCTAAACCTTATCTTTATACAGATTAAGGATGATGTGGTTCAGCAGAAAGTTATGGATTTTGAGATTGGTGGTGATTGTATCTTGAAATACAGAGGGAGATTGTATGTCCTTGATGTAGATAGGCTACTGGAAAGGATTTTTACAGAAGCTTATAAGTCGAGATATACAGTCCATCTTAGTTTGATGAAGGTGTTGCATAATTTGAAGTAAATCTATTGGTGGAACAACATGGAGAGAGATATGGCAAATATTATGGCTAAGTGCATGGTTTGTTAGCTTATGAAAGTTTAACACATAAGGCTTGGTGGGTTGTCTTAAGAGATTGAGTTGCACATATGGAAATGGGATGTAATTCATACCACTTTGTTACTAGTCTTCCGCAGTGTTAAAACCAGCTTGATTCGAGTTGCATCATCGTTGATAGGATGAGAAAGTTTTCTCACTTCTTTTATGTGAGGACTACTACTCTGGAGGGGATTATGCAAAGTTGTTCATTTAGAAGATCATCATGTTGCATGGTGCTCTAGTATCCATCATCTTTGATCGATGTACACAGTTTTCTTCTCACATTTGGCATTCATTTGATAGAGGTTTGAGGACTATGATGAACCTTAACTTTGCTTTCCACTCTCCAACACAAAGACAAGCAAAGAGGACTATTCATACATTAGAGGATATTCTAAAAGCCTATGTGATTGACTTTGGAGGTAGTTGGGTTGATCACATTCCTGTAATTGTGTTGTCTTATGGTAAAAGCTATCATTTTCAAGTCTTTAGTCATCAAAGTTGGTAAGACTAGATTGGTTGGCCTTGACATGGTTCATCAGGCCATGAATAAGGTTAAGGTGATTATAGATAGGCTTAAGACCGCTCAAAGTCACCAAAAATCTATGTGGATGTGAGGCAAAGGGAGTTCCATTTGATGTTTGTGATTGGGTGCTCTTGAAGGAGTCTCCTATGAAAGGATTCATGCGATTTAGGAAGAAGGGTAAGATCTATTCCTATTATATTGGCCTATACTTGACTTTTAGGATAATATGTAATGTTGCTTATGATTCAAAATTGCTTGTAAGTTTGGGTTCTATTCAACCTATATGTTATATTTCAATGTTGAAGAAGTGTATGTGTGATCCTTTCTTTGTTGTTTCTATTTAGAATGTTGGTGTTTTAAATTTCTTGTTCTATAAGGAGGTCCAGGTGATGATTTTTGATAGACAAGTTTGTAGATTATGGAATAAAGATGTATTTTCAGTAAAAGTCCCTTGGAGAAACCAAAAGATGGAAGAAGCTAATTCGGAAGCTGAAGAGGATATGAAGGTTAAGTACCCATTAATTGTTCTATGTGTGGGACGAAAGTGCTTAAGGTATGAATTCTTTTTTCTCCCGTTACTTTGCGAGGTTACAATTTAATTCTGATGGATTTTTGATATTGTCGTTATTTAAGTGTTCGAACATATCATTATGGGAAAAATGATCCTTAGAGGTTAATAATGTAACCCCAATAAAATTTCGAGCATTTTTTAACCTTTTCGAGTTCAAAACATAGATCGTTAAGTCGAAATAAGATTACGGATGTTAATAGGGTGTCTAAAAAGAGTTTTGGAATTTTTGGATGAGGTTTGGGGTAATTTTTGAATTCTGAGGCTAAAAGCCTCCACATTTTTTCCATATCATAGAGGTTACCCTCTGAGATATTGGCATAGCACGGAGGTAGTGTGCCTCCACATTATCACTGTGTCATAGATGATAATCTCCGTGATATGCATCATGGTACGGAGAATATTCCTTGTCGATAAGCAGCTTGCCACGTTAAGGTGTAAAAATCCTGTAGTTTTTGTTTTATTTACTTAGGGTGAGGGGCTTTTGGGTCTTTTCACCAATGTAAGACGCTTAAACGTAAAATAAGTTCAATTTCTTCAGTTTTAAATGCTGTAAACCTGCAATTTAACTCTCAAACTTAAAAGCTAAGTAAAGCTTAAGGATTTCATTGTGCACTCATCTTTCGGGTTCAAAGCTCTACATTGCTTTCAAATTCTTGAGTATTTAAGGCATCATACTCTTTCCCTATGTTTATTTTGGTAAGAACATGTATTTACAATTGTTATCCATTAGATTTAATCAATGATTTTTAATGTACGTTCATGGTTTTTAGAATCATTAATTAAATTGATTTTCCTATGTTTTTTGTGAATCTTGTATGGTTTGAATTGATAGTATTTAATTTAATTAGGTGCATAGGTCTGGGAATTTTAATGGGGGTCTAGGGATTCCCCCAAATTTATTGATTTGGTTTGAAGTATTATTTTTTAAATTATGTTCCCTTATCTTACTTGTATAAATGGCTTTGAAAAAATATGATTTGTCACATGGTTTGACTTACTCACCTAAGCTATTTCGTTGCATCAAAGGTCACACACGTGAAAAATGTCATTGAAGGCTTTATTCGCCATGTTTTGATTTTAAATTGGAAGCTCAGGGGTTGAGGCATGCCCATGAGTTTATTTGATAAACCATATGGGTCAAGGAATTCCCTCAATTTGATTTAATAAACTAAAGGGGGTCGAGGCATTCCCCCAAGTTAATGCAATTTAAATGGAAAAATTATGCGCTTGCAAACGTAAGGGTATGATGATACCTATGGTGTTCCTTAACTGATGATTGCTTAGTTAAAATAAATGGGTTATGTGTAAACGTTTTGTTTGGGCATAAAAGGGGTTATGTAAATAGCCTTGAAAGTGAATTAACAAAGGACCAATAATACAAACTCACGTTTTCTGGTGTGAGAACTAGTCTTGGTGATTATGTACTTGTGACACACTATATATATGTATCCTGAATTGATATGGTGTCAGGGTATTCATTGGTTTTTCTATGATATCTCCAGTGTGTGCTGCTACCACGTACAAGGGCCTACTCATTAACGGGGGGCTAGAACCATATAGCCTGTGGGTGTCTTTATGATAGTTATGCTATACAGTCTAGTTTATTGTTTTAACTCTCATGCTAAACCTTGTTCCCTATCCTGACATCTTATATATATGTACAAATATGAATGTCTGAATACGGTTTTTGGAGAAATTTATACTTTGCATTGTTTTATCCCTTCCCAGAGTTATATGAAAGCACTCAACCCAATAACCATCTTCGAACGTTGTATCCCCACGCAATGAAGGAATCAGAAACAGTTTTTCTTTTTCTTCGAAGTGATTAGGTGATTTCTTGATTATTCGTGAGTCAGCTTGAAGTGGTGAGGATCTCTTTTCCAGAAGGCCCATCGCTTCTTGGTTTAGTTTATCACATAGACTATTTATTTCGTTTCCCTTTTTGGGAATCGTTGGGGGCATGCCCCTATTTAGACTGATGTTGGTTTCTTAGACGCCTGTGGATTGGGATTGTGCCGGATTCTTAGTTTCCTGGTGTTATTGACTTATCATATTTATGTCTATGGTTTACTTTAGTTTTTGTTAGATGTATTTGTCTTCTGCTTGACTAGGGAAAAAGTGGTCTTTGGTCCTCTCTGTACTGCAGATACCCGTCACTGCTAGTCCCTAGTATGGGTCGTGACATAGTGCCTACTATGACCCACCAGTTGGCAAGCCAACCTATTTGTCCGAAACTAC
Organism: Capsicum annuum; assembly: GCF_002878395.1. Classification (NCBI taxonomy): domain Eukaryota; kingdom Viridiplantae; phylum Streptophyta; class Magnoliopsida; order Solanales; family Solanaceae; genus Capsicum; species Capsicum annuum. Next base: position 16,579 of record NW_025855181.1, read on the forward strand.
ATGTTCATTCTAGTCCCCAAACTTTAATAATCAAGACTAAGTCACGGTGTCTTGCCTATAATAAATCATAACATTCACATTGATATGCAATAGACAAAACATATAATCTTTTGAAGAAAAATAGGTAGAAGCCAACCATAATGTCAAACCGCAAATCGTTGAATCATCCACAAAATATTTATCTTCACTCCACGTTCTCGAAATGCCACCATGCTATCAAAATCATAAACTATGCATCATTAGGAGTCCAATGAAACCCATATTGCCATGTAACTGGTCGGGGCAAATTTAAGTGAAGAACGGGATTGCAGGGCTCGTAAACGCAATCTAAAATTGAACTCATCATGAGGTCCCTCGAAGATTAAGGAATTTGGATTAAAAAGTTGAACATAAACAGAGCACAAATCGGGTCTCAAATCAACCATTAAAGTTTAACAATTCAGAGCCTTAGTTTCTAAGAACTTATAAAGAATTCAAAGTAATCTAACCATGAATTCGAAGAAAAATCATGGAATAGTCGAGAACCAAGCTCCCCAAATCATCCACAAGTTTTAATGCCACTTAATCTCACTCTTTAGGTTTTAATATCTCAAGAAATGGATGAGAAATAACTAAAATCGAGAAATAAGGAGTCTATTTACAACCATACTAAGTCCTCAGGTCCTTCTATCGTAGCTTAAGACCTTCAATCTCAGTAAATATGTTGAACACACAAGTTGCTATCATACTATTTGAATCGTGATTACAACACTTTGTCTAGCAAGGGTACCGCGATCACGACCTTTGGCTTGTGATAGCAGCTGCACAAGTTTATAGCAGAAACTTGATAACCTTTCAAGTCTCCGCCCAACCCTCGAGATTTATTCGAAATCCCATATATTAAACTTACTATGTAACCAAACCTAATTCGACGTTCTAAACTCAATGATACAATTGAAATTTCAATCTGAGGTCATTTCGATTAAATATGGATCCCACACCCAATTTTCAATTTCTTAACTTTCTAACTAATAGCTTGAAATAAGCCCGGGTGCCTCAGGATCCAAAACAAGAGTCTACCTAATCGAAAATTAATTTTTGCAGCTGATAGAGATGTAGGAATTCTCATCTAAAGTCATCTACTAGAGTTTTTGATCCGATACCAAATCCTAAATAATGGAAGCTCCAAAATTGGGAAATGAACCTAAATTCAAACAAACTATCTGATCACGGAACTGACATTTCCAGCAAGTTATAAATGACCTGTAGTTGTTATGGGGAGTCTTTAAATACCAAAAATGCAGGGAAATCAAGTAAATGGCCTAGAGGGTCATCACAATATCGACTATAAAAAGGACCTTCATCGGCGGAATTCAAGGGATAGAAATATCTCAATAGCTCGAATGGATAAGTTACTGGGCCCGTATCCTCCGAGCATGAATTGCTAGATAACTTCTAAGAGGACAAAACACTTCCAAGAGATTTTGCCATAAGTATCTATTTTTCAACCAGCTCTCTCACATAAATTTCAAATAGCTAGAACAAAACCTCCACCACGAGCTGGACTCCAACCAAATTGATTCAAGCTGATATACGCAAATCCAAATCACATCACACTAATAACATCTTGGTACTAAAAAAAATAAAAAAGGCTCATCCAAGCCAAAATAAAACAAAGAATTAGTCATACCATCGACTTCAAACATGGAGGAAAATCACCAGTGTCCTGCCCGCAAAATCTCATCACAAAAAAACTTAAATAGCCAAAACTAATCTACTAAAACTCCATATTCAAACATGAGAGTAAGCCCATATGGAGCTACATTGCTCACATTATAGATAATCTAGGGCTGCAATTTAAGCTGATGCTAGAACTGGTCTAGATGATCCTTGTAAATAAAATCAAAGAGTCCAAGACACAACTACTTACCACTGAATGATTAGTTCCAGGATGTCCCATCAACAATGATTGAAGCCAAGTTGAATCCAACACAAGTATACTACTCTCTGCTGAGTATATCATCTGAGATTCTCAAAGAAAATAAAAGACCTAAGGTCAAATTTCATGACCCAACTAGGGCCTGGCTGTGACGGTATCTCAAGTACAACAAGTATTGGAAACCACTTTCTACTCCTAACTAAATAGGACACAATACCCCCAATAGCGACTGAATTACGAACATATAACAATATAGAATAAAAGAAGGACAAAAATTTTATGATATGCCTATAACAGGTAATCGTTAACCAACCAAAATAACCAACACCAAAACCCAAGACTATAGTAATCCACAAAACCTTCTAACCAAATCAAAATCAATAATGTGTCGGGACATTCCCCCGGCTTTGACGATCACAATGACAATGACAATGTTATGATGAACTCCTTAATTCTAGTTTTAAAAAGGGAACAGATACAATGATCAAGTATTTCGATGAATGAAAGGTCAACACTTTACTGAAAATGACCAATGAATTGAGCCAATCAACCTAACAATTCATAGGAAAAGTAAAAGCAACTTTGGTGCCTGTATCGTATGGGGATACACCATTCAGAGATGGTTAGTGGGTTGAGCTCTAACATGTAACTCAAGGATAAAGATAAAGTTATGACAATTAAAAATTCAGTTCAACTCACGTACATGTTCACATATATGTATACATACATATATACTCATATAACATATTGTGATAGGGAAGAAGGCTTAACATTCACTTTAAAACTTTATCTTGGATTGTGCAGCTTAACCATCATAAAATAGTAACCACTGGCTATATAGGCCCCAACGCTTACCCCCTGGTTAGGCACCAGTACATGTGGCTGCACAAACTAGAGAATAATCTCATATAGATGAATGGGGGACTCAAACCTCCCAATCATATTCTAAAGTAACTTAAGCACCTGATCATGTAATATAATATGGGGGGACTGTAACCTACAAATCATAATAATAAGGTTGACTCAAACCTCCTGGTCATAAGCGAGGAGACTCAAAACCCAAGCTATTTCGACCCCTGCTCTGGCAAATGTAGTTTATAATATTGGTCCCTTGGGACAACCAATTCACGACATAGCTTTTAAGCCCCATTAAAACATTTATCACACTTTTCTATTTATTTAACCATAATAGACTTTTAGGCATACACTATTGTTGTTTGTCATATGAACTACATTTGCAAGGTAGAAAAATAATATAATTTCCATTAACATAGGTAAAACAACTCCCATTGTTCATTACTATAAGGTGGGGGAGCACCGACTCCCTTTGTTTATTAAATTAGGCCATGTGTTTCAAATACCTCTTTATATTATTCAATTGTTCCGAAAGTAGTTCAATGCAATTATACTCAAAACTCAAAATACCTTACATAAAATTTTGGTTGGGATTATTACTAATTCACAAATATTTGGGAAATCATAACCCCGTAATTTATTCACCATGCCCATGCACCCCACAAGTTCAAAATCATAAATAAAGCATGAACCATTATATGTAAACCATGGGAAATATTACTCAAACACCAACATTAAAAACCCACAACCCATGCTCCAAAACCAACATCAAAACATATGAATAACTATTTAGAACACATGCTTTTACAAAATATTAGTTGGGGAAGAGTAAAGTGCTTGAAATATCAAGAGTTGTGGGGAGAATTTGCCCTTGGGAGTCCTAATTTATTAAATTCTTGGAAACCCTAAGTATCTTGTTTGAAATAATTTAGCGAGATTTGGAGAGTGTTTTGATTGTGTATATTATGTTAATAAAGTCCCAAAAATGGTTTTATGTTGTGGACGCTAGGTGGTGTAGTAGGGAAATTAACAGGATGCCCATAATTAAATGACTGAACATAAATGCCCAATCGCTATGAGTGACCTCATGAATCGTAGGGTCACCCTACGACTCACCTAGTCCACTCGTAGTCTAGACAGTGTCCAGGGTCACCCCACACTTGTCTGATTGCGATTTGCACCATAAGATTCATATCCAGTTTTTAAGACTCATAAAATGCTAGACGCAGTGACAAAAGAAAGATAGGATAGTACACTTATTTACTTGTGATTCATTCCTTCCCACTCATTATGAGACGCTATGACTCGTAAGGTTCAAGTCGTATTCAAGAAAGAAACACTAGATCAACATACTAACTAGGCTATGATTGGGTCCCTAAGACCCGTAGTGACACCTTACGACTCCCAGGGTGAGTTATAGAGAGAATAGTAAGCTCAAAGATCAAAAAAAATTTTGGGGAAAAAATTCTGTGGTATTACATTCTCCCCCCATAAGGATCATTCGTCCCCAAATGATGAGACGAGGTATCCCTTAGTACGATTTAACATAGAAACATACATACTATTACTTTTAAAAATGATAGAAAACAAATATATCAAGGAAATGAAAATTTCCTTTAACATAGTAATAAAATGAAGATGTTAAGAATAACATATACCTTAAGGATGATTATTCGAAAGGGGAAGTAGAACAGATACATTGACTTCATGTCCTCTTCAGCTTCTCTAGTGGTCTTTTCAACCTTATGGTTCCTCCATAGAAAATTTACTAATGCCACATCCTTAGTCTGCAACAGACGAACTTTCCTATCCAAGATCTCCACTGGGACTTCCTTATAAGATAAGGAATCCAAAGCACCCATACTTTCTAATAGAACCTCCCAGAAAGGATCATCCACATACTTCATCGACATTGAAATATGAAATACCGAGTGAATAGAACCCAAACTCAAAGGTAATCCAATTCATAAGCCATATTTCCCACTCTCTTTAAAATTAAATAAGGGCCCACATAATAGGGACTGAGCTTCTCCTTCTTTCTAAATTGCAACACTCCCTTTAAGAGAGACACCTTTAAGAACACTAAATCACGAACTTTAAATTCTAAATCCCTTTGCCTTACATTTGCATTGGACATTTGGTGACTTTGGGTTGTCTTAAGACTATCCCGAATCACCTTCACCTTCTCTATAGACTGATAAACCAAATAAGGAACAAACAACCCAGCCTCACACACCTCAAACCACCTAATAGGAGAACAACATCTCCTACAATACAAAGCCTTAAACAGAGCCATCCCAACGCTAGAGTTGTATCTATTATTATATGCAAACTCAATAAGGGGAAATTGATCAACCCAACTACCTCCAAAATAGATCTCACAGGATATGAGCATATCCTCCAATGTCTGAATGGTCCTCTTTAATTTTCCATTCATTTGAGGGTGGAAAGCTGTGCTAAGGTTCACCTTAGTTCCCAAACCTATCTTAAAGAATGCCAAAATTTCTAAGAGAACTGAGTACCACGATTAGATATAATAGAAATAGGTGCACCATGCAAATTGATGATTTCCTGAATCAACAACATTGCAAAATCCTTCGCAGAGAAATTTGTCCTCACATGTAGGAAATAGGCGGGCCTAGTCATCCTATATATAATGACCCAAATCTAATAAAATTGATGGAGGGACCACGGAAGACCAATTATGAAATCCATAATAATCACTTCCCACAACCATTCGGACAACTCAATCTCTCAAGACAATCCACTAGGTCTCAAGTGCTCCACCTTCACTTGTTGACGAACCATACACTTGGCCACAAAATTTGCCACATCTCGATTTATGTTATTCCACAAATACATATCTTTCAAATCATGGTACATATTTGTCAAACTAGGATAAATAGTGTAACTCAATTCGTAAGCCACAACCAAGATCCTCTCTTGCAACCCATCAATATCAAGAACACATAAACTACCTTCGTACTTCAAGATACAATCACCACCAATCACGACAACCATCACTTTCTACTAGCCCAAGTCATTCTTAATCTGCATCATGATAGGGTCCAAGGCGTATTTCTCTTTAACCTCATCACAAAGATGTGACTTCACTACATCTCGCACCATCATACTACCAGTCTAAGAGCCTAAGAGACGACCTCCAAGATTAGCCAACTGGTGAATATCCTTCACTAAATATCACTTCTCCTCTTCCATATAAGATAAGGTCCTAATAGATAACTTGCTAAGAGCATCAACAACCATATTACATTTGTCTAGATAATATTGAAGACTTATATCATAGTCCTTGAGCAACTCAAGACACCTCCTATGCCTAAGATTCAACTTCTTTTGGATGAACACATATTGCAAACTCTAATAGTTTAAATAGATCTCAACATGATATCCATTCAAATAATGGAGCCAAATCATTAAATCAAAGACCATTACAAGAAACACTAAGTTGTGCATTGGGTAATTCTTCTCATAACTTTTAATTATCTAGAAGTGTACGCCACAACCTTACCATTCTGCATCAATACACATCCCAGTTCCACATGGGATGCATCACAATACAACACAAAACCCTCGGTACCCTGAGATAGGGTAAAAACCAGAGCCAAAGTCAACTTGTCCTTCAACTTCTCAAAACTACCCTCACAAGCCTCAAACTATAGGAACTTCACTTTTTTCTGGGTCAACTTAGTCAATAGAGAAGCAATAGAAGAAGACCTTTCCACAAACCTCTTATTGTAACTGGCTAAACCCAAGAAGCTCTTAGTGTCAATTGGACTCGTGGGTCTAGGTCACTTCTTAACTTCCTCAACTTTCTATGGATCCACTATGATCCCTACACTAGAAACAACATGAACCAAATAATATAGAAGGGTCTGACTGAGCTCTAGTATCCGGAGACTGGGCATCCTATGCCTTAAAGCTATTGCTTCTCTAAAATTGGTGATCATCGAACAACTTAGGATATGGAGAACTAGCCATAGAAAAAGAACTAGAATTACCCAACATCTTCTTAGACTATTCTCCACTATCTCTACCACTCTATTACCGACTCCACCCTAGTCCAAAGACTAAAAATAAAAGAAATCAACTCCATGCTGACTTGATGACATAAACTATCAAAGCATACTCAAGAACTGTACAAGACTGTAACTCACGCTTGTAATAGCAAAAACTTTAGCAACCCAGAGAAATCTAATTTTATCTGAAAACTAACCAATCTATACTCCATCTTGGCATAGAATACTCATAGGAAAATATCATCAAGGAGAAGCATTCCCCTAAATCTTATTAGGCTGAACAAACTCTGAAATGGGATCTTCTAAATCCACCAAAGTAGGATAATCGTATCTTAAACCAACTATGAATAACTTCAGGAAGGAAGTACTAAGCCTGGCACCTATGTCATAGATAAGACCACTACAAGAAAATTAACTAACAACTAAAAAAGAGATCATAGGAAAGATCTGCTTCTAACTCTCTAACTCCACATTAGATAAGAACTATATCATGATAAGAATGGGGCATCTATCCAACACACTAGAACCCAGAGCAAACCATTACAAGGAGACAAATTAAATAAATCTAACAGGTAAATCCAAGATATCTCGATAGAAAAATCCCGTCCACTATCTGACGATAAAGTATCCATAAGCATAGAATGGACCCTTAGAATAAAAAATCGACAACAGATAAAATGATAGCAAACACAACACCCTTTAGAACCTAAAAACTAAATAAACGATCATAGGAAAGACCATTTACCTCTAACTCTCTAACTCCACTTTAGATAAAAACCACATTATGACAAGAATGGAGCATCCAATCTTCTCACTAGTACACAAAGCAAAACATCACAAAGAGACAAATCTAACAAATCTAAGTGGTAAATCCAAGCCATCTTGATATCGACATCCCATCAACTATCGGACGATGAAATATCCATAAGCATAAAATAGAAACTTAATCTCAAAAATAGGCTACATATAAAGGGACTGCCAACACAACACCCTTTGCGGCCTAAAAAGGCAAGCTCGAGAATCCCAAACACAAAAGGAGCAATATAGTTAAATTACAAACTTTAGAATCATAACAATACCAAAAAAGGTAAACTTATAATTAATACCATCGTCAACCCCACAAATAGTGTAGCATAGACAACAAATAGGAAAACAACCAGTTTTACCTTGCTATACCAAATTAATTATCTAATTGCTCTATAGTTGCCTGGGCCAACGAATAAGAACCATAAGGAATGGAATTATTACTGGGTAATACTAGTCTAAATAGCTACTCAATGAGGATTAATAATATCAATATAAAAATCATTATAATGAACAAGCAGTACCAAAATAAAAATCAATAGCACGTACTACTCAAGGGACATAATAAAGCTAATATGCCAAGTTAAATGGGACTCAAGCCCTAATGCTACACCTATTGGGGAAAATATCAATATAGATCTACTCTATCCACTACTAAAAGAGAAACAATCCATGTGTGTAGTCATATAATCATAAATTCAAGTACAAGGCATACAACCACCAATATGAACGTATCAAGACATATAATTATTGATCGGCACAAAATCCCTAATACACATAAATGAAAAGGTAAATATGGAAAATAACAACACACCTATCATGGTGAAATCAATAATCACATATCTGATGGGTCTAAGGGAGAGTAAATCTTAATAAGTAGAAACTCTAACTGACTTACAAAATTTTTACTAAGGTGCCAAGTGCATTATCTCTACCTAATAGGGTCACAACACTATGATACTTATTAGCCTGAGTTGAATGAACAATAATCCCACACTAAGGAAACTCTATAAACCAATGTCCCATCTTACCAATACCTAAAAATGCTCTTAGAATACTCTAGGATACCGCCTCTCATAATCTAGAATAACCCCCATAGTCTGAAGACCCATATCAAAGACTCAACAAGGTCTTATAGGAACTCTACTTTATATAATTTCCTTGAATCACCTGAGGGCCACCCATAGTCTAAATAACTATCCGTGCGGGATCGACAGGATGTACATAAAGCTAACCTCCACCAAAAGGATCCCTACTCCCAAATGGAGTACCAATAACACTAAACTGATGACATGCCTCTTGTCACCATCTCTATAAGTATCAATGCATGGTTTCTATGGCCCTCGAATGATCAACAATCTGAGAAAAGGAAGACCTAACTACTATCAATTGCTCAATTGGAAAATAGAATGGAAATGCTAATCCTCTAATAAATCCATAGACGATGTCCTGCTCTAAAGGATATAGCATCGAAATATACCTAGCCCACTTAAGAAACCCAATCTCATACTCAGAAAATTATAAAAAACCTTGATGAACACCAATACACACAACTCATATTAGAAAACTACTCGAAGAATAGAATTCTATCCCTTGCTATGAGGTGTTCACTATTCGACTAAGGATCCTCAATGTTGAACCTTGAAGGGATGAAGTAGTAATAAGCTCTACTGGGGATTGAGCTATCCCTAAATCCTTTGGTTGATGCTCATAATCTTTGAAATCTATCTCTTACTCTCTAGTCTGATGCAATGTTGAATCTCTAAAAACAAGTGTTCAAGTTTTATTCACATCTATCGACAATCTTGCATCATTTATTTTGAAATGAATTTCCTAAGAGTGCCCTGTCACCTCTCAAAGATAGTTTATAGTTATCTCTAGATCGATCTACAGGACTATACTATATACTTAGCTCCTGTACTAATACACTAGTAAACCTTGGCGTTCATACCAATTTGTCATGACCTAATTTAATAGGGTATGATGGCGCCTACTATGACCTACTAGTAGGAACAACAACCCTATTGTTCGAGACTACTTGTAATAGACTAATAAGAGAAATAAAAGAAAAAATGTGGAATAGATTTAATAAAAGACTAACATACATAATATAATCCGAAAACCTAATGAAATCAATACAAAATCTTCTAACATAAGAAGGATACAAATGAGCTACTAAATTAATATACAAATATACCGATCTATGAGTACAATATAGAAAGTAGTCTAGTACATAAGAGAGAGAAAAGTAATACTCCTAAACATTAGGAGCCCACTCTATGTGTCTGAACCATGGCTGCTCCTCACGACTCACACAACATTAGTATAGACCCATACTATAATCTATAAACTGTAAAAGTTTATTTTAAGTACCAAAACACGTGTTGCTTAGTAAAAGAATACCGATTGAGCTCCAAGGATAATGCAACTATACAGAACACGTAAGAAGGAATGTAAGCTATACCCTCAAATATCTAACAACAGCATCATAAAGCTAATGAGACAATAAGAATGAACAATCCTATTCATGTCTATGAAACTAACATAATAAGGCTAAGAAGTTATTAAGGATGAGCTCTCCCATTCTATCCATACATAGGAACCTTAACACTATACCTTATATGTCTGGCCAATATGAAAATTAAGGTTAAAAGAAGAAATATTTAAATTTACATGGCAGAGGAATGAATTTACAATTTGAATAAGTGAAGGAAGGAAGGGATATATGGTAATATCGTTACTACATATAGATAGATATATATGTGTACAAAAATAAGGTCAAATCGTGATACAACCTAAATCATCAGTCTAGCACCTTAAGACCTTGTACTCATAGTAGAAACTAGTGCTAGTAAACTCAGGGATTCTAATCCATATGGCTAATAATGAGATAATCATGTATTATAATATAATCATAAGTTAAAAGAGCTAGAATCATACTTCAAGTATCGATACCAAATTATTAATAAAGATTTCATAAAATAGCCATAACAGTGATTATGACAACAATAATAAAAAAATAATGACAATGCAAGTAACCAACTTGTTTAGACAAATAATAGCTACTCGAGCCTTTCAGGAAACCCCACCGCTATAGGATTAAAAGTTTAATAAAAATACAATGCACCACCAACCATACTCATCAACTATGCGTATGCATCCCCTATAAAGCAGATAGATATAGGCGCGTACTAGTGATAGGCGATGTGCATGCAAAAATGATTGCCCAAATATATTCCGTGATACCAACTGATCAAAACACCTTATGTAACTATGTATAACCTCACATTATTAGTATCATAATCAATATTCAGACTCAAAATGGTAAATATATAATCAATAGCTGGACTTAAAATGATATATACATATATATATATATTTAATAGCAAGACTAGAATCATTAATTATAAAATCAATAGCTGGACTCAATCTGATAAATATATAATCATTAACCGAACTTGAACAAGTAAATATATAATCAACAGCTAGACTCGAACAAGTAAAAATCTATAATCAACATCATTAATCATCATGTTTTACCAAGAATTCATATCACCAATACAATCATCTACCTCTATCCCATATTATAGAGGTTTATATAGATATATAATTGGTGAATGGACTTAATTTATCACAAAAATGAGTGTAAATATGCAAATGTATGCCCGAGATAATCTTCGAGTCTAAATCATTATAAAGGTATAGAAAGGGGTTGAAATCTCTCACGATCGAAGTAAATTGTAGTATATCAACCTCATTACATATAATTCATCCATTAACATTATACGATTATCATGATGAATAAATTCATTTTAAGAAATGGTGAAAAGTTTATCCATTTTTAGGAAAAATAGTAGTAAAATTATATTTTAGTTGAGATTGTACCATTTACCATATTTAGTGATCATGAATGTACCGAATCTATGCATGCCATCACTAGTATTTACAGTATGAAATCATAAACTTCAATATATCGATAAACTACAACTATTAGGATGGAATACTTCTCAAAACAAAAATAATTAATATCATGAGCATGACCTCCGAACATAGAATATATCCGAAAATAGCTACAACATCATTATCATAGACTTAGGCCCAAGTGTATTGGTAACTCATAATATCATAATCTAGGCAAAACTATCCACCGAGTGATACATATGCATTTCTAAGAATTTATTATTCTAATCTATAACTAATTTGCTAGCAACCTAGGTTAATAGGATTTAGAGGTATAATAAGTGTTACACTTAAGGTTCAAATACCCTTTTAGTCGTAAAACCTAAATAATCAAGAGTAAGTCATGGTATCCTACCAAAAATCAATATTAAAATTCATATTCACATACAATATATAAAACAAATCATCTTGTGAAGAAAAATAGATAGAAGCCTACCTCAATGTCGAATCGCAATTCATTTAATAATCCATAAATATCTGTCTTAATCCATAATCTTGATATCCCTTCATGCTATGAAAACTATAATCTACATATCATTACGAGTCCAATAAGACCCATATTTCAATATAATTAGTCAGTCAAATTTCAGGACAAGAATGGACCTGTAGGCCCCATAAACAAAAATCAAAAATTAAACCCATCACGAGGTTTCTGAAAGGATAAGGAACTTGTGATCAAAAGTTGAGCACAAATAGAGCACAAATAGGGTCTCAAATCGACCCTTTAATTTTAAGAATTCAAAGTCCTAATTTCTAAGAATTTATCAAGAAATCGAAGGAATTATACCATAAATTTGAAGGAAAATTATAGAATAATTGATAACCAATCTCCCCAAACTATCTACAAGCCTCAATCCCACTTAATCTGATTCTTTAGAGTTGAATATCTCAATAAATGGATGAGAAATATTTAAAATAAAGAAATAGGGGTCTATTTATACCCTTTCCTGGTCCTCGGGTCTTACTATTATAGCTTTGGACTTGTGACTACAGTATTTTATAATGAACATGCAAGATACTGTCCCACTTGTATACCAAGGATACCACAATCGCAGCCATTGACTTGTGATAACAACTTCATCAATTGACACCTGAAACTAGGAAAACCTTCCAAGTCTTTGCCCTGCCCTCAAGATTTATCCAAAATCCTATATACATAAATAGACTATGTAACCATACCAAATTCAATATTCTAGAGTCAATTGTGTAGTCAAAATTTCCATTTGAGATTATTTTGATGAAATATGGGTCCAATACCTAATTTTTACTTTCTTAACTTTCCGATCGATAGCTCGTAATGAGCTCGGTCTCATTGATACCCAAACAAAGAATCTACCTAACATAAAATAAATGTTCCACAACTAATGGTGTTCTCAGAATTTTCATCCGATGTCATCTACTAGGAGTTTTTGTCTAAGATCAAATCCTAAACAACAAAAGCTCTAAAACAGTAAAATAAGCCTAAAATCCAAATGAACTGTTTGATCACCAAACCAATAGTTTTGGAAAGTTATAAACTACCTTTAGCCACTATGGGGAGGCTCAAAATACAAAAAATTCAGAAAACCAAGGAAATGACCTAGAGAGTCATTACAAATTTAAACTCTCAAACTCCTTCTCAAAATCTATAAAAGGCAAGGCCTATCTATCAGTCCATCACATTTGTATATATTCACACACTAAGGATAGGTTTTCTATGTTTAATCAAATTAATGATCCATCTTTCAAAATCAAGGTAAACTACTTGGTTCCTATAATAATAGAACGGAATAATAATAAAAAAATGTGACTTTATGCTTTAATATGGTAGACACTTATTTAAAACTCAATTATATTTAAATTGGTGCATTGTTCTTATGTTAAGAATCTAATATCATGCCCTAAGTGGAAGTAGTAGTTGAAAAAGTTGTGGTGACCCAAAAGTATAGTATGCCATATCTGTGATTTTTTTTGGTTGAAATGGGACTGGAATGGGAGGAAATCATTGAATATGGATGTGAAAATTTAGGGAAAATATATATTTTGACAAAATTTATTTTTATTTGAACTTTTGTATTCCCTTTTATCCTTCAGATGCTAACATTGGCTTTTTTTCAGGTACTATGGAACCAAAAATGGTAGGACCATTGAGGCAATGGGATAAATCCCCTAAGCGTAATGGATTCATGGAAGAGTACCCTATTACCTCAACTAGATCAATAGGCACAAAGGTAAGTAATGGCTGAGTATATTATTAGAGCCACCCATGGCCTCTAACTCTTACTATAGAGACAGTGGGGTAGATGACCCATAACTACTTAGGATAGGGCCAAGTTAGTGAATAATTGACCAATTCCTAGGCTGAGATAAAGTTGGCCAGGATGTCACCACCACACTCTCCCCAGATAGAGAGGGGGAAAAGATAGATCTCAATCACTAGAGGAGGTAGCTATATAGGACCTCCAATCTAAAAAAGGGTCACAGATAAAGTCCACAGTAGCAGTTCCTGAGTCGTCATATGTTGTACCCTAATCTGAAGAGAGTATAATAGAAACACCCCATCAAGTGACAGTAATAGACATAGAGCCACCGACCTAGACTGACCAGGTTCCTAACCCTACTAATATCATTATTGAGCCTATTATTAAGGTAAAATTAAGAAAGTATGTTGATGGACTGTAGTTTATGTGTCTGGGGCAGGATGAGCCAAAAGAACTATTTGGGAGGAGAGATAGATTGAGTATTTGTGTTAGAAAGAGCACCACACTTATAGGTTGTGTATGATAGTTATCAGCTATGGTAGATTACTTGACCACATATTTCATATAGCTAGGAATTAGTGATGGAGTTCTATGCTTCTTAACTCACTACAATATCTTCAATAAAACCTAGAGATAGTAAGGATATAAAGCAACCCCATTTAGAGCTAAATTAGTAAAAGGAGTTCAGGTGAATATTTTAACTAAGTCTATCTATCGAGTTCTCTTTTTACCTGACTATTTATCTTTTTTATCGACTATAGAGTGTGACTTCATATTGAGATTTAGCAAGATAGATAGGTTATGTGAGATTCTGATCATAGGACATAGATGGTAGATTTCGTGAGATAGATTGCAAATCATATTTTAGACCTTGGTGATAATGCCCCCTGGATTGAGGGAAATAGGGATATTAAGAATATAATGCTGAATTTTGCCATAGCGTTTTAGTGGATAAAGTTTCATGATCAATTATGTATGACAACTATGAATGACATGTTAACATGGAATGGTGTTGCATGAGTTGTGAGTTTGATGGCTAGGTACGGTATAGAATTTGCAGCAATAATTATACATGAGTCACATTATCTAGCCTTTGGTGATATGACTACACTACATTTCCCTCATTCAGTAGTTGTGCAATGAGGACGGTATACCTAAGATACTATGTGTTAACTAGAGTGTTGAGGAAATGGGTATTACCCTAATGAGTTGGATCAAGGATCTATCAAACTTGATATTTACTCAAATGACCCATACATCCCTAATAGTTATTACGACCTAGTTTGAGGCCCATTAGTTCCTGCAAAGCATGGTGATAGAAAGGGTGGTAATGTTCATAAAACTATGGATTTTAAGATTGGTGTGCAGAAAGATGTACCCAAGATAAGCACTTAGGGAGTAGGGATCCCAACCACGTCAACCTCAACCCTGGACTCTACCTCAAAGTCAGTTGGGGAATCTTCTGTGCCACCTCGCCCCACTACTATATCCACTTCCAAATATTTGGTAGCAGTACAATAGGAGTTTTGAAGTGCTTAGTCCAGCGCCAGGATATTACAACCACCCGGCTTGAGCCTGTTGAGACTGAGCTTGCATCCCTTTATCAACAGATCCGACCTTGGTTTTTGAAGACACTGGAGACTTTTGAGACTAAGCTACAGGTTGCACTCTGGGATAAGATGTTAGAGTTCACTACTGATTTGCATAACTATATAGATGATTTTGAGAGATTGGTGTATTTTTGATTTATCAACATAGAGGCACTTTATTTAGGTTTGATTTTGGAGGAGGTAGCCATATTACGAAAAGAGGTACGATCTGTTACCTAGAGAAAAATTATGGCCATTCCTCCTATTATCCCCTCATTTGTTAAGCTGGTGGCTTTGTATGGACCTACACATTTAATTTCTTGACAAAAGATGTGGAGTTATTCCTAGATGTTGGGACCAAAAGTACTCGAACAGAGGACCAATATGACTACTTTATTCTATTTGATCAGGGCATGATATGGGCCACACATAATTCTAGGGTGTCAAGGTTGTTAAGGAGGTACGTCGACCTAAGATTACTACAGGTGTGCCTTCTAATCACGCCACACCACCACCACTACTTTAATTAATTGACATACCCTAGAGTAGAAAGAGCATGACAGGAGCACCTAGTGCATCCTAGGTATGTCCTCATTTCCTTTCTTTATATTATTTATATGCACTGAGGATAGTGCTTAGTTTTTTAGTTAGGGTAGGTTATACCATAACTTCAGTGGATTTTTTTCATCGTGCTTCCTTTTCTATCGACGATGGTATGATTGTAGAACCAAAATGTCTAGGGAAATATTGTGTCGTATTGTGTTTTGTTTTTGTGTAAGTAAAAGATTTTTTAATATCTAAGGTTGTTTATGTTTTTTGTTAAGAAAAAATAATGCCCCCTAGAAAAATTTTTATTTTTGAACTATGTGATATGTATATATCTGTGAGCATTGTTAATCTCGTTGTTGCATAAGTATTAGGGACATGATAATCAAAGTTAACAATTGCACGAATTGGATATATTTTAGCTTGTGATACAAACTTGTGGCATGTGTGTGAGAGATATTCTTTTATTCTCTTTTTCTATTGAATCAAGAAATTACCCATTTAGTATTACTTAGGTTGTAAGATAGTTTGTTAGGAAATGATCTTAGGCTACTTTTTGTATAGGTCCACTTTTATCCTAAACGACCATCAAAAAGTGATTTAAGTATTCCTTGATCACTATTTTGAGATTGTATAGAATACTTTTCTTATTTTACCTTCCCATTTGTATTATAATAACCTATTTTTGAGTTGGTCCCCCTTGAACATTGTGCACCTCAACTAAGGAAAATTTCTTAAGTTGAAGGTGGCTTTCATAGTTGTTCATAATGTGAAATGGATTTGAATAAGGGTAAATAAGAGTTCAAGAAAGTAGGACTACATATTGTAGAAAAAGATGAAATAGAAATGAAAAGTAAAAAAGAAAGAATAAAAGAAACCACACCTAACTTAAATATGCAATAAAAGAATAAAAAGGGAAAAATAAGGGTGGAGTAAAAGAGAATTTATTAAGGAGTGGACCTCAAAAGTAAGTACAGTGTCAAGGAGGCTTAGTCACTAAATTTCTATATGCACCATAAAATCACCCAAGCCTACATCACAAGCTAAGTAAATCCATATAATGATCCTAACACGACTGTCTATGTAACACCCCAATTTTCTGAACCGGAATGCTCCACGATACTCATCACCTCTATGGACCAAAAGCTAACGCATGAGTGATATCTGTACCTTTATACTGCATAAAATACTGAATAATGTGGACACATGCACTAAAAGGTAATAAGGTTCAATACTGAACATAACATGGATGAGATAACATCTGTGGGGTAATACAATCCCCATAACAAAACTGTAAACACTGATCTCTAAAACATAATAGTCTGTATCTAGTCTGAAAGACTCTATTTGTCTGAATAATTTGAATAAGGATTTGATGGGACATGTCCCCAACTAACTCCAGCTAATAACTAATCAATGAAATATTGGAGAAATTATCATATCCTCGAAGGATGAGGACTCACTTCTATTCTGACTGCTGACACTGGAATCTACTGCGGATCTAGAACTCATGTCTCCGAACCTATGGCATAACATAAAAAGAAAGCACCATAGCACAAATTTGTCAGTATAATAAAATGTACTAGTATATATGTGAGGTAGGCTAATGCAAAGGTTAACATGCATGAATAATTCTAGTTGACTGTCTAACATGAATGCGAGAATGCATAGATAAATATTTAACTGTAATTGACACTGTGATATCCTGATTACTAAATCTGAATACTGATGACATGATATACTAATAACTGATATAAATGATAGCATAAATAGTTGTATATGAATGTAACTAATAATATGGGTGACTGTATCTGATAGTCTTTAATTTGATGGAACTATATATATATCTCTTCCGTACTGTTTAACTTGCTGTGCTCTGATATCATTTGTAGGGGGGTGCGCGGATTAAATAGATTTATGTAGGTTTCTAATGAATCTATTTTTATTAGTGCGTGGATATTTTGTTTTAATATCTTTTAATAATTTACTTTTTTCGTAAGATATATTCATTAATTATTTTATCCTGTTGTAA
>NW_025855182.1:0-3902 GCF_002878395.1 Capsicum annuum
TTGAGGTGAATAACAAAAGAGTTGTGCTAGTGAATCGAAAGAGCCCCACACCGCTTCACTAGACTTTCATTTTTTTATTTTATTTTTTTCAACAGCATGATGATAGCAAGATTACGGGAGATAGGAACTTGGTATACCATATTCGATGATCAAGGAGTACACATCCACTCAGTATTAGCTAAACAAGTCATAAAGAAGAGGACATAACATGAAACTTCAAGAACTTATAACACACTGGGAGGCTCTTCTAAAGCCACTTTTATGAGACTTCTAAAAAATTTTGCTAATCAGTCTAAAAGTATTATCAAGGAAAGAACCGGGACTTGCTTCTCATACTATCTCAAGAATAGCACATAGATAGAAAAGTACAAACTGTCACTTATAGATCCTGAAAAAAAAATTGGTAGCTTATCTAGTTTAAACTTATTGCACGATTCAAGACTTGAAAGAACAGCAACCTTTCCTAAATTCCTTATAGTCTCTCGAAGAAAAGTACAGACATCTCCGCACCGTTCCACAAGACTCTATTAGAAATGGCTTCATAGACACCCTAGGACACTTGAACTCTGTGCTCTACTACCAAGTTTGTAACGTCCCAAAAATCAAGTTTCGAGATGCCACACGGTACTTAGGGTCACAAGTGACCCCAAGCTAACCCTTTTCATCAGTATAACTCAAAAGCAACTAATTAAAACTTAAGTCTGAGAAAATGAAGCTAAAAATATCTTAATTTAGAATCTGTTCAGTACAATATTAGAATTACAAGATGACAATTCGACTAACACATATACATATACAAGAAGGAGACTGAATACATCAACCACTACTACTATCTATTAAGCCTCTACTAATATAGTTTGTACACACTCGGGTCATGACTCCCAACTACCGCACTTAATACGACCGATGAAAGAAGATACAATGCTCCAAACTGAAATAACCGACCTAAGTCCCTAAACTATGAGGACTTTTTACCTGCTGACCAGAAACTGCAACTGAATAGAATAGTAAATGGGGGTCAGCACAAAGAGAATATACTGAGTATGTGGGGGGTGCATGCAATACTTTAAATAACATCATCAATTTCATGGAAACATGCATACAGACAATGATAACTCACGTGGATTGAGTTATATCAAATCATACTCTTAATACTTTCATAATAAATAGTTCAAATCGTAAAATCTCATAATCTATGTAAATCATCAAAAATCAAAATTATCATATGGTCAAAATTCATCATACGTAATCATAATTCATCAAAACATCTCAACTCTTTGACTCAAATCTCGGAGTGACTCGGTAATTCAAGAAACATGACTTTTATGGATAGGGGAGTTTTCTATAACCGACAACCCCATATGAGCTATATGGAATTCCAACGTTTGAAACCCTCATTGGCAGGAGCGTCATACTCTTTGCCAGGGAGTACCACCTTAAAAGTGTAATAATCATAATCGGGCTCTCTGGCCAGTATTATCATTATCAAATAACCCTACTGTGGCACATAGGTTTGGGGAATACCAAATTTCCCTCTCGGTGCTAAGTACTACTCCCCGACAAGCTCAGAACGCGTTAGCAGATCCACCATCATCATCACAAAGGTCTATCATACAGACCTAAACAAATATCTCAATTTATAATTCGTCAACAATTTGTGGATTCCTAACCCCAACTTTGACTTAAAACATTTCAATCTTTTTAAACGTCAACAAGGTATCAATGCATTGAACCATAACTGACTCAACATTTGAACAAGGATATGAAGACTCAATACGTAATATTTTCAACAATTCAACTCATCAAAATATCCGGAAAAAAAAGATACCGAAATTCATCTCAACATCTATATCAAAATTAATCTTTCTCATATTCAAAATCATCTCGACTATGTGACTTCAAGGTCAATGTACTCAAATGATTATTCTTTCAATTTGACAATTAAATCATGACGACAACTTTTGAAAAGCACTTGAGACCTTCAATTCATAATAAGAATACATATTCTGTAGTACAACTCAAATCACGACTTTTATCTCGAAAGCCTTTAGAAATATCAATTCATTGTAGTAGTATGTAATTCATAGCATAAATTCTCAATTTAAGAAGTAGAGTAATGAAGTAACCATGTATATCCATATTGAAAAAAAAATTCAAAGTCTTATAAATACTTCACAAAGTAATTTGAGTGTATACCCATTTTCGAATATCATGAGATTTCAATAATAGAACTCAACCTTTTTAAATGTCAAAGTGTAACAATTTATCAAGTCATGACGACATCAATATTTTTGAGAAAATATCAAGACTCATGGTAACATCTCAAATGTTATATTTCAATATGCTCAATGATTCAGTTTCGTCATAAAGAAGCTTTAAGCTTATCATAAATCTCAAAATTATTCCAAAATACTATATCAACATATATCTCTAAATTATTCAAAATAAAAATATGAAATTTACATTTATAGATATCAAGACATCTCATGTCTCAAATATATATTCAATAATTCAAATCGTCATTGGGAAGCATAAAGTTTGACACAATCTCAAAATATTATTCCAAAATATCATCTCGACATACGTCCCAAAATCATTCAAAATACCACCTCGTGGTAAAAGTGTGTAATTCGCGATGATAATTATTAAATCATATCATGAAAAAATTGAGATAATCATATAAATCAAAGTTTATTCATTCAACCATCATAATCTCATAATCGAATTATTTAGACATAATCTCACTTGCAAAATCATGTAAAACCATAATAAAATTAAAGTTTTGGCCACAAGAACGAAAGATTGCTCTTGTTCAAAACCCCACATACCTTGAAATGGACTTCTAGATTATGGAATCCTATTCGGACAAAAAATGGGTGCTCCTCGAAGGTCTTGAAATGAGGAGTTCGCTTATCGGATTAATTTTGGATTTCTACGGTGAAATTAAAAGATATCTGGAGCTCAAAATGGACCTAGGGTTTAGTTCTCTCAATGTTTTTTATGGAAGAACATGAATTTTATGGCTCAATATAGGTATAAATGGACAATTTTTGTCCATGAAGTGAAGGAATGATGACCAAAATGCCCTAAAAAATCAAATAATTCTCGAATTTGTCCTTTGATGGACTATTTTGATAGTCTGAAGTAGATCAACCATAACGTTTTACTCCAATATCCAAATTGAATGAAACTAATTTCATTAGAAATAGGACTCTCATACCTTTCCACTGATATATAGTATCTCACCCAGATCATTATGTACGAGGAGTTATGATTGTTTGAAGTTGACCCAAAAATTCACTTTTGGTATGCTGAAGTAGATCGACCATAACTTTTTGCTCTAATTGACAAATTGGATGAAACCAATTTCATCGGAAAGAGGACTCCCATAGCTTTCTGTTGATGTATAGAAGATCACCCAGGTCATTATGTAAAAGGAGTTATGATTGTTTAAAGTTGGAGCAAAAATACGTCAACCCTCAGTACTTTTTCCTGCAAGTTTTACTATTCATAGTTCGATCGAAATGGTCGTAGTTCAATCGGAATAGTCGTAACTCATTGCTCAAGTATCCATTTTTGTTGATCTACATATCATTGGTAAGCTTATTAGATACTTTACGTAATGGTTGGTCAACGTCTTAGAAATACTACATAGAAAATTTATGGATCGCTCTAAAGCGTAGAGCTCGATACGTTTCTCACAAAATCTTTACGAAGAAAATTTTCTGAGGTATTACACCCGATCATTAATCAACTTAAAAATAGATGATCTAAAGTCCAAAAGATCAAAAATAAAGTCATCAAATTTTAGGGGCCTTGGAAATCAGTCCCAACACTTAGCCAAATTTTCAATTTTTGGACCCCTCCTTAACATGCAACTGATGATTAAGCTAAGACTTTTA
>NW_025855183.1:0-2705 GCF_002878395.1 Capsicum annuum
GCCTCTTGTTGATGATGTACTTGTTGTGAGTATGGATACACTAGTTGATCCTATTGATGACCGAATTGACTCTTCTTGTAAGATCAATTTAAGTCCACCTAGTGTTGAAGCCATAGTGTTGAATGATAATACATCATCTATTGATTCTTTGCCCTTGATGATGATGTACATGTTGTGAATGTGGATACACTAGTTGATCCTATTGATGACCGAATTGACTCTTCTTATAAGATCAATTTATGTCCACGTAGTGTTGAATGATAGTACATCATCTTGTGGGAATTGTATTGATCAACTTATGTGCGAAATTTGTCCACCACTTGAGGATGTGTGTGATGTGTTTAATGGATCTCAAGTGAGTGATGATGTTGAAAATGTTGATCAAATAAATAGTAGTGATCCCTTTAGCATGACCTCTAGTGAATGTTCTACTAGCGGTTTTGCTCATAAGGATCGTGTGTTTGAAACTTCTTTGGAACTTGATAATTGTCCTTTGGAGAGTGAACTTGCATGTTCTAAATCTTGCCCGAGGGTAGATCCTCCTCTCTTTAGATATAAAATCTTGTTCAAAAATGGTCCAATCACTCCTAATGAACCTAGTGGTGAGAATGATGTTGAAGGTATAGCTTGTCTTGAAGGCTATAGCCTATATACTAATCCACTATGGTGTGACAACATACCTCCTAAAGATGGAAAGCTCTTCTTGAAAGATGAGAGTAATCTTAAGGGTAAGGAATGTGTAGTCTTGGAAAGGAATGATCAATTGGGTAATGATAGCTTTGATTTGCTTGAATATTTGAGAAACCTAGCAGGTGATTATTCCTTGAAAATTGATTGTGGTTGTGATCCTTTGTATGATTCCCTACCCATGTTTGATGACTATGAGGATGAATTGCTTGCTTCTTGAGAAGACTTAAGTAATAATCCATTTGATTCTGCTTGTGGTGTGTATCTACTTGAGGGTTCTTCCATGAAAGAGAAAGTGTCCATTGCTTGGAAATTACTTCTTCTTCTACTTTGTGTGACCTTATTGTTGAGAGTACTCATGGTGATGATTTTGAAACTAGTAGTGAGTACATAGATGAGGACACCTTAGTTGAGGTTGACTTGAGTGATACTTTTCTCTACTCTCTATTTGCTTTTGACGATGTCTATGCTATTGTAGAGAGTGTGTCTTTTAGATTGGGTGAAGCCTGTGAGGAAAAAGAGTGTTGTCTAGATCCATGTCTATGGCCACTTTTTCCATTTAACCTGGGTGCCAAATGTAGATATTATGATATTGGCACACCCAAATTGTTGCTTGGTCTACATGACAAGCAAAGTGACATTTTTGAAAACTCGAGGGCAAAGGTGTCATTGTCTTCTTGGGGTAATGTTACTAAATGTGCATCCTTGCTTGACACACTTGTGCTTAAGTTGCATGATTCCCAACTTGTGGATGCCAAGTTGATACTTTACTTGAAAGGAAGAGGTCATATGTGCTTTAGTGCCTTAAATCCATCCTTGTGTGCTTTATGTGTTATATCTTATGGGCCAAATTGCATTCTTATAGATGACAGCGCCTTGGATGATGCCTTTACACTTGATTCCTTCCTATACTACCTCTTTGCCTATGATAACATCCATACTAGTTTTGGATTTGTACTATGTAGAGGTAGGAACTTGTTGGTTGGTCCACTTATTTGAATGACAATGCTATGTGGGTTTGGTGGACAATAAGACCAATAGTGGCACCACTTTTGATGAGGACACTTGAAGAGGTAATGAAACAATTGTGTCTAGTGGTTTCTAAGATAAAGGTAGTCTTACCTTTTGGCTTTAGTGATACCATTAAGACCTTTGTAGTTTCTTTATCTCTTGATACTTGTCATAGCCATATCCTTTGTGACATTTTCACTAAGCTTTTCATGACTAAAATAAATGATTCATGGTTATATTTCAAGTGTGTACCCCCTTGGCATGATGATGTTATTTGTTGTACTAACCCTAACCCTCATGCCATAAGGATGTTGTGCTTGTTTGTCCTTTCTTTGGTTTTGCAAGGTGTGGATTCGAGGTCGAATCCTTTTCAAGAAGGGGAGGATGATACGAGCCAAAGGGCCATCATAGCTTTTGATGACATCATTTGAGGCCCATTCATGAAGATTCAAGCTTTGGTCATATTGAGGGTACAAGGACATGCTTGGAGGACTCATTTTGAAATTACAATAGAGCAAAACCATGTTTGCAAGATTGCTTGGGACTTGTGTTGATGCTTACCAAAGGGTTCCAATAGGTTTCACATTTTGAAGCTTGAAGAAGAAGGAACCCACGAAGCATTAGTGGGGCGGCCTTGGAGTGTAAACACTCATTAAGGGTGTTTTAGTCTTTTTTGTGCCATTTCTTTACACTCCATAGGAGCCCTTTTTCATTAAGGGTATTTTGGTATTTTATGTAATAAGCTATAAATAGACTCTTTTGGCTTATTTTCTCATTAGTTGATTATTGATATTTGAAAGACTTCTTCTCTCTTTGAGAGTAGTGTAGGGCTTTGAAAAGTCCAGTAGAGTAGGGCTTGGAAAAGCCATTATTGATCTTTACTTAGAAACGGTGGTTGTAAGGCAGAGTAGATTCCCTTAGTGGTCACCGTAAGAGTTTGGTGTTGTAATTGCGGGTCTTAAGGGTCTTATCGTTTGATTCACGGTTTGGTTCCTATTTCTCGTAAT
>NW_025855184.1:0-3512 GCF_002878395.1 Capsicum annuum
TTTGGTTGAGCGTCACTTGAAAGAGATTGCCGAGGCTTTTCTTTTCCCTCACGTGTCTCATTATGCATCATGTCTTATACTGTAGCTTTTCACTTGCTTGAAGTGGATATACAATTTTTTTGTTCTGATTCGTAGGACGGGTATGTTGTTGTTTTTATTCGTAGGACATGGAGTCTACAGTTGAGACCATGATGCAGCAGCTTTTGTCAAAGGAAATTATTCATGAACCCATGAAAGAAATTGAAGATAGATATCCTAAGTGGTTGGAGGACAACAAAATCAAGTTGACCACTGAAGAATATGAACGTTACAAACATCAGTACGAACTTATAAGAGATCTGAACAAAGTTTATGAGACTGAACCTAGCAACTTCAACAAAATTGTAGAACTTATGCAGAAAATGCAAGAATGTGGCCAACTGCCAAATGATATTTTTCATGAGCTTGCTCCGTACTTTGATATATCTTCTCTTGGACAACTGTGATTTTGTGCATATCGAGTTAACTTCATACTGATAACTCAAAGGCTGTTAACGTTAGGAGTATCTTGTCATTTTTCTTGACTTCACTTGTAGAGAGCAAGCCTGCTAAGGTTTTTGGCATTTGCATTGTTTGCCCAAAATATTTTGTTCTGTAGTTCAAAATTCAACACAAGTACAGTTTAACACCGAGCTGAATAGAGTCTGAATATGAATCCTCAGTAGAGATGCCTCCTAATCATTTAATATTCAGAGGGATTTCACAGTTTGGTTGTGTTTACTCTGGTGTTGTGGTTTATAGAAGCACGAAAATATTTTTCTTTTAGAGTTTGAGGTTTAGTTATTGTGTGAATGACCTTACTAAGTGATACAAGAACTAACCTAGAACTAGCACAAAAACATGAGAATACACTAAGGAACCAAAAACCAGCAACTAGAAGAAGAGAACACGGATTCAACACAAAAGAAGATAAAAGTGCATAAATGAAAAGGATAGGTAATGAGACACTCACCAACACCAACGATTAGCATAAGAATGTGTATCAAACATTCAAACACACCTCACCAACATTAGATTAAACCTCACTCTTAGGTGGACCAAAGGAACTCACACTCCTCAATCACACCTTTCTTGCCAATTGATCAACACAAGTGAAATCCATCAAATGTATTAATCCCTAGTTTCGATGTCTTTTTCAAGACCTACACTAAGATAACTTTTCCAAGCCCTACACTAAGGAAAGAAAATACAATTTGAGTTTTACTCAATCAATTCATCAAAGTCTAATGAAAATAGAGGCTAAAATGTCTATTTATACTTATTACAATCAAGGACAAAAATAACTTTAATGAAGGGTGCTCCTTTGGAGTGTAAAAGAGAGCCATCAAAAGACTAGAATGCCCTTAATGGAACCTTGAATAGGCGCCTCTTGAGTGTTGATGTTGAAGTGTTAATAGTCCTTAGTGCCCTTAATGAGAGGTGCCGGCCTCTTAAGTGTGGGAACACTCTTCCTTTATTCACTTGGACAAGGCTTTGAAAAGGCTCCAAAAGGTCTTCAATCACTTGAAAAATTTGAAACTTGAACCTTCTATAAGACCTTGTAATCCTTGTGCTCTTTATACTTGTATCATCCTCTTCATCTTGAAAGGAATTTGACCTCAAATTCACACCTTGTAGATCATAGGAAGTGTGTTCTTCAGGGTTCGCATTATGGCAGCCTTCATGCTCCACATTATAAGGGATTATGTCAAGGTTTCCCTTTGGACTCACTTCTTCCTCACTTATACCAAAATTCGGACTTTTGGCCAAGGGCTTGGAGGGAACTTCCTTAGGCTTCTCCTTGGGACTTCTAGGGTATTAAACTTGCACATAAGAAGATAAAATACTAGGGAAAATTCTAGTATTTGGGTTAGTGAGTAATAAGGGTTCTTTGTGGGCAAGACCCACAATCAATTGTGACTTTTCCCTTCCAACTTCATCTATTCTAGCCTCGGGTTTCCCTTCTCTTTTCCTCTTTTTTTCATATTCTCCTTGTAACTCACCATCATTTTCTCTCCATATTGAGGCTTGGCCTCATTCTTCTTGGATTCTAACTCTTCCGCTCCTTTTACTTGGATGGGGTGATTTTGGTTTAGTGGATCTTGGGAAGGGGGTATTGGATTTGGTTGATGATGGTTTTGGATTTGGAGTTATGGAATAGGGTTTTGTGGAAGTTTTGGTGGACATACCCGAATTTGTTCTAGTCATGTCACCCTTCATGGATTCTATTCCCGTTCATACCATCTTGATCTCATTTCTCAAGTCAAGGTTAAGAGCCTCAATTTGAGCGAAGATAGCTTTACCAATATCATTTCACAAGGTTTGGGAAGTTGAACGTTTGGTTTCCATAGCTAATGTACCTAAAAAACAGCAAAGAACCAACCTACAATACGAACAAAAAAGTTAGTCCAAAAAAAAGCCTCACCACACTCACACTTGATTCTTACCTCACACTTGGTCTCACAAGTGTTGAAATCTTGGAATGTACTTGACAAGTGAATGAGTGTTGAATCTACATTGGCCTGAAGTCGATTTTTGTTCGATACAACTCAAAGAAAAATAGCTTTCGAACTTGAACCAACAAGATACTACGAATTACAAAACGAACAAAGCACACAAAGAACGATGACACGAAACAAAAGGACTCTAAACTAATTATCAACCTAGTAGGTAGTTACTAGTTTGCTAATTAGTGATAGAATAAACACAAAAGAAACTAGAAACAATAAATTGAAACTTAGAAATCTACTTTTAGAATTCAATTTGGTTGTTCATGCAATTGATGACGTGGCAGCTTGTGATTGGACGTCACTTTTCAAAAATTTCAAATCCCAAATCTATTGTTTCGGCCAAACACTCCTTTAGGGAAGAAGAATTTCGGTTTTAGAGGGAAAAATGAAGGTATGAAGCCTTTTTGGAGCTTCAAATGAATTCAAAATGGATTGGTCCCCTCAAATGTACTTTCAATTGTACTTTGATGTCCCCTTGTCCCCTCTTCCTTTTGGAAGACTTGAATATCTTGGAATATGCTTTTGTACAAACAACTTTTTCACTCTCTTTCTTTCTTTCTGTGGATCTAACACCCTTTTTGAATATTCTTCTTCAACAAGATATGAATATGGTGAAGAACAATATGAATCTTCAAGAGTTGACCGAAGTTTGACCACAAGGAAAATGAATCCTAACTTCAATTTTTCTTTTAGATCTAGGTTCCTGTTACCAAACCAAGCACAACCAACAAAAAATCAGCCACAAAATGCCACAAACAAGATGATCAAAAATTATATCCCACCTCAAAAGCTTCAAACAAGGCACAACAATGGTGGATCTAGCTCAAATTCAACCAAGCCTTGCTCCAAACTTAGATCTAGACACTCTAAGTGCTAGAGAACAAGAATCTAACACATAAATCCAACAAAACAAAATAAAAATGAGTAGATCTAAGGTGTAAGGTTCGGATCTACTACCAACAACAAGACAACACACAATTTTTT
>NW_025855185.1:0-4578 GCF_002878395.1 Capsicum annuum
TTTTTGAGGAAAAACTTTAGGTTTTGAAGCCTTTTTGGAGATTCAAATGAATTCAAAATGAGTTGGTCACCCCTCTTGTACTCGCAAGTGTACTTGTTTGTCCTGTTGTCCCATCTTCCTTTTTGGACTACAAATCTAATTTTTTTATGTAGATCTAGGTACCTTATACCAAAAAAAACTCAACTCACTAAAAATCAGCCACAACACACGTCTAAAAACCAAGGGTAATTTTTAGATCTAGCTTAAAACCTTCTAAAATCCGTAGCCATGGTGAATCTTAGCTCAAACTCAACCAATCTTCACTCTAAAAGTAGATCTAGACTCTTTATGTTCTACAGAGAAAGGATCTATCACTAGAAAACTTCAAAACACAATAAAAACTTATAGATCTAACCTGGAAATTTTGGATCTACAACAAACACACAAGTCAACACCTTTTTCTATGTATTTTTGGATTTTTGACTCTTTTCTATTTAGATTTTCTAAATAAAAACAGTAAAACCAAAATTTAGGGATGTTGGAACAATCCTAACCAAGGCTTTGATACCAAATTATACAATAATAGAAGGCTAAAACACGACATTGAATATAGAAGCTAAAAATCAGTAATAATACAAAGAGAAAACAACCCTTAGAAAGGAGATGAAGGAGAAGAATTGCATGAATGAAAAGATAGTAGAGTAACCCTAACTTCCACTAGATGATTAACAAAAGGAGATGTACGAAATATCCAATCACACCTCACAAATGAAAGTTCAAACTACTCTCTTAGGTGACCCAAAGGACTCACACTTTCTCTTGCACACATTTCTTGCAAAATAACCCAATATAAGTAAAAACAAATTTCAATTACATTCAAGGTTCAAATTTTGGTTTTCCTCTCTTAAGGAGAAGGAGAAGACTACAATCTAACACTAAGTCTACACTAAGATTAATTTTCTTTTTCAATTCATCAATGTCTACTGAAAAATGGAAGCTAAGGGTCTATTTATACTATTTCAAGACAATGTCTAAGATACCCTTAATGAAGGGTGATCCTTTGGAATATAGAAAGGGGGTCTCAAAATACCATAATATCCCTAAGTTGAGGCGCCTTTATAGTGTATTCAAGGCTCCCTTGGACTGTTTTAAAAGTTCTTCTTCACGGTTTAGTAAATACTCTCCCTTGGTTTAGGGCATCATGCTCTCATAAGCTCCCATTTGCATGGACAAGGATTTAAAAGGCTACAAAAGGGTCTTCAATCCAAAGCTTGAAACTTTGATAATGCCTTTCACTCTTTTTTGCTATTTATGCTTGTATCATCATTCTCTATCTTGAAAAGAATTTTTTCTCAAATTAACATCTAGCAGCACTAAATAGAGAATAAAACAAGCATAATATCCTCATGGTAGGAGGGTTAGCATTAGTACCACAAATGATATAACCATGCCAAGGGGGTACACTCTTTGTATATAGCCAATAATCCTTTGTTATGATCATGAAACACTACTACAAGTATCATAAAGGACTTGGCTAGGATAGACATCAAGGAAAGAGGAGTGCAACTCGAGACCATCACATACATCAACATGCCAAGGTTTTCCACAATTGATACATATCCATGGGTCATTTGTGTGTGACATGAAGATCTTAGAATGAATGGAACAAAAAAGGTGGTTTCGGAAAATATCAAGAGATAAGTAAACTACAATTGTCTTAATGGCTTCACTATACCCTAAAGGTAAGACTACCTTTGGCTTAGGAACCATAAGATACATTTATTTCATTACCTTTATAAAGGACCTCATCAAATATGGTCTATCATCATCACTTAAACAAGGAAACCAGCCACCAAACTTACTACCTCTACATAATACCAATTCAAAATTAACAAGGTTATCATCATAGGTAAATACGTAGTATAGAAGGGAATCAAGTGTGAACAGATCATGCCGACGGGGTACACTTTTAAAATACAACCAAAAATTCTTTTTTTTAACCATGAAACACTTAGTATAATCATTAAAAAGAATAGGGTTAAGTCAATTATAAAGGAAAACTGAAGACACACTAAGATAATCCCTCCCTACCCTAGTAGTTCACCAGGATCAAATGGATGAAGTAGCCAAGGTTATAAGTCGGGGTTACTCATTCATTTTACTAGCGCATCATACTCACAATCATCCAAAGTATTTGATTTTAAAGGAATATTAACTTTCAAGAATGAGGATCTATGGCCTAGAAGACTTCTCTTAACAAGATGCATTCTATCCTTCACATCCTCACTAGTTGTTGGAAACTTACAAATAAACGTAGACTCACCTCAGTTTTAGAAAGGTTCAAGTAGTGTGTAAATACTCTTGTCACTTTGTAATGGAACCTTATTAATGTTATTAGTGCTTGCACTAGATGGACACAAATCATTCTTACGAAAAGAATCGATTTTGTCATCTATAGGATCAACTATTGCTTGTATACTCATAGCATGAGTTTGGTCCTTATACAACCTAACAACACCAAGAGTATCAGAAAAGGAAGATTGATCCACGTCTTTTTAAAGAAAATCCAAAACTACACCACTTTGTCCACTACAAGCAATATCACAACAATTCTAGTTTCCAGAGGTGTAGAGGATAGCTTAACTAGCTTCTAGATCATGGGAAAGTATTCTTCACTTGGTTTTTCATGTTTGAATCCCTCATGCTCCACATTATATGGGAATATATCAATGTTTGCTTTTGGACTCACTTCTTCATCCGTTATCCCACAATTGGGATTTAGTGCACTAAGAAGTTGGCGTATATCTTCAACGAAGCTATCCCAATGGACAATAATACAATCAAACATAGTATACAAATCATTGGTATCCATGATGCCTAAAATAAAGTAGCAAACCTACAAAATGAACAAACAGTTAGTTCAAATATCCTCAACAACTCTCTAACTCAAATCTCACCTCACACTTGGTCTCACAAGTGTTGAATACTTGGCAATACTTGACAAGTAAATTTAGTGGTTAATATGCCTTGGCTCAGAGTCAATTTTTATTTGATATGACTGAAATAAAGTAATCTACGGACTTGAACCAGCAAACTACAATGAATTCAAAAATTAGAAAAGCAGACAAAAATTGAAGACGCAAAACAATCAAACTCTAATCTAATTACCATAGTAGGTACTTACTAGTTGTTAATTAGGGATAGAACAAACAAAATTAAAATGAGAAAAAAAAATTAGAAACTAAGAAAATCTAATTTTAGAGATGAATTTGGTTGATCACAAGTGATGATGTGGCACTACGTGGTTGGTTGTCACTTTTTCTAATTTTTAAGTTCCCAATTCTTTGGTATGGCCAAACACTTCTTTAGAGATGAAAGGATTTCGGTTTTAGAGGAAAAATGGTGGTTTTGAAGCCTTTTTGGAGATTCAAATGAATTCAAAATGTGTTGGTCCCCCCTCTTGTATTTTCAAGTGTACTTGCTTGTCCCCTTGTCCCCTGTTCCTTTTTGGAAGACTTGGATATTCTTTAAATATGCTTTTGGACTAACAACTTTTTCACTCTCTTTTTCCCCTTTTTGGATCAAACAAATACCATTGAATATTTTACTTCACTAAGATATAAAGATGAAGGATGAACAAGATGAATATTCAAGTGTTGACCAATTTGACCAATAAGCACATGAACTTCAAATCAATTTTTTTTTTGTAGATCCAGGTTTCTTATGCCAAAACAAACTTAACCCACTAAAAATCAGCCACAACACACGTCTAAATAGGAAGGGTCATTTTCATATCTAACTTAAATGGTTCAAAAATCCATAGCCATGATGGATCTTAGCTCAAATTCAACCAATCTTCACTCTAAAAGTAGATCTAGACTTCTTATGTGCTAGAAAGAAAGGATCTAGCATTAGAAACCTTCAAAACACAATAAGAACTTGTAAATCTAACCTGGAAATTTTGGATCTACATAAACACATAAGACAAAACCTTTTTTTTGTATTTTCACATTTTTGACTTTTTTTTGTTAAAATTTTCTAAATAAGAGCACTAAAACCAAAATTTAGGGATGTTGAAAAAAATCTTAACAAAGGCTTTGATACCAAATGATACAATAATGGAAGGCTAAAATACAAAATTTACAATAGAAGCTAAAAATCACCAAGCACACAAAGAGAAAACAACACCTAGAAAGGAGATGAAGGAGAAGAATTGCATGAATGTAAAGATAGTAGAGTGACCCTTACTTCCACTAGTTGATTAAAAAAAGAACATGTATCAAATCTCCAATCACACCTCACTAATGAAAGGTCAAACCACACTCTTAGGTGAACCAAAGGACTCACACATCCTCAAGCACACCTTTCTTGCAAAATAACTCAATAAAAGTGAAAACAAATTTCAATTGCAATTAAGGTTCAAATTTTCGTTTTCCTCTCTCAAGTAGAAGGAAAAGACTACAATCTAACACTAAGTCTACACTAAGAGTAATTCTCTATTCAAATTCATCAAATTCTAATGAAAAATTAAAGTTAAGGGTCTATTTATACAATTACAAGACAATGTCTAAAATACCCTTAATGAAGGGTGCTTCTTTG
>NW_025855186.1:0-1204 GCF_002878395.1 Capsicum annuum
TCAGTGACCTAAAATTAAACTTAGTAAGATATCATAATCTTTTTTTTTTTGGGTTTCCCAAGGTATTCCCACACCCGGCAGCCGTGAGACTAATTCTCCGTTCCTACTGTCAGTACACTAAGCGGTAAGGAAATGGCCACAGAGTTTTTTCCATTCATCAGAAGTGGGGATCGAACCCCCGACCTCTTGTTTAAGGGGTGAGGTGCTGAACCACCACACCAACCCTTGTGGTTTATATCATAACTATTTTGAATAAAAGTCATGTATTAACCTTTTTAGATGTGAAACTATAAAGCATTATTTAACTATTTTCTTTTCATGGATAAATAAAAATAATGGATTAAAAAATTGAGTTTGAAACGGTATAAAAAAGGGATAATACCCATGAAAATACTTGAACTTTAACCAAATTTTCAGTAGAGCATATTGAACTTTGCGGGGGTCCTATTACCCTTCTATACTTTTTAAAGTGGAATTAATTCCCCCCTCGGAATTTTTTAAAGTGGAATTAATCCCTTGAAACGTTATTCCCAGTTTTTACGCTAGGAGGTGCAGTACACGAGCTGCTTCTTCTCCGCTTTATCAGTTTTCATCATTTGTTTACCATTACAACTATATTAAAGATTCCAAATGATTCCATTGAGACAATTTCAAATTTCAAGTCCATTCTTATCACTCCAAAAGTTTTCAAATTCAATTTCAAGTTTCAAACTTTGAATTCCATTGAGTTTATGAAGAAAGTTTTTTCAAATTATTGAATGAAATCTTCCATTAATTTTTCATTGAAACTCGAAAGATTCAATTAGCGAGTTCCATTAATGGAAGATTCAATGGAACTTTTTAATTGGATGAAACTCGCTAATTGAAAACTCAATGGAAGTTTCAATTTCTATTAATGAAACTCGGAAGATTCAAAAAATTTAATTTCATGTATGAAGACAAAAATACGGACTGTACATGTATGAAGCTATTCAATCTTCCGTTAATGAAACTCGAAAGATTCAATTTCCATTGATGGAATCGAAAGATTCAATTAGCGAGTTTCCGAGTTAGAATCTTTCGAATCTTTCATTGATTTTCAATTAGCGAGTTCGAAACAGAATTTTCAAAAATTCAATTTCAATTTAACAATGGACCAAATTCAATTTCAATTCGTGAATAGAGCAACCATTGTTGAAGAAAAGAAAGAAAGAAGAAAGAAGAA
>NW_025855187.1:0-2007 GCF_002878395.1 Capsicum annuum
GACCTATGTACACCCCTACTCCAGAGTAGCCAACTGATGTGCAGACACATTCACTTCGAAACACTACTACTGCTGCTACCAAAAAAAAAAAAGGCAAAAACATACCGATCATAGATGGTATTATTTTAAAAAGTAGGAAAATAAGTAAAAGCAACAAATAATTAAGGATGGGGGAGTAGATTAAGAATTAAGCTGTGACAAAGAAGAAGAATGAGTTATGAAAATATATTACTCATATCACACTATATTACATAACATGATATGACATGACCAACCATCCATATGAACTGAATGGTACTTTTATTCATATTTTTTATAACAAAATCTAAAGTAGCAAGACATTACAAATTGCCACTATGTACATACTCAAGTATTTTATAATAGTACATGACTCTTTATTGTGAGGATTGGCAAGTCATTAATTTAATCATGGCCTCCACCTGGTAGTTTATATTCGCTAGGATTTATATCCTTTGCTATATTCATCATATGGGGATTTTTATTCGTCATCAGGGGATTCATATCGAGAATTATATTTTTTATCGGAGGATTTATATCCTTTGTTATATTCGTCATCGAAGGATTTGTGTCCTTTGTTATATTCGCCATATGGAGATTTGTATTCGTCGTCAGAGGATTTATATCCATACTTATATTCTCCATCGGAGAATTTATATTTTGTCATATTCGCCATCGAAGGATTTATATCCTTTATTATATTCGTCGCCAGGGGATTTATATCCTTAGTTATATTCACCATGTTGGTGTTTATTTTTGCCATCGAGGGATTTATATCCATTCTTATATTCATCATTTGAATATTTAAATCTGTCCCCATAAGATTTGTATCTGTCACCTATGTCTATCACAATTACTGAAGGTTGAGTGTCATGTGCGGGTTTATATTCATCATCGGAGAATCGGAGAATTTGTATCCGTTGCAATATTCATCGTGTGAATATTTATATCCATTATCAGGAGATTTGTAACCATCATTATATTCGTCATGTGAATATTTATACGTGTCACCAGAAGATTTATATCCATTATATTCGCCATATCCCTTATATCCGCCACTAGGGTATTGTTCATCACCATGTTCAACTTTAACATTCTTGTTATCCACTTTGACTGCTGCATAAATTGTGAAATTCAAAAATTAGTTGAATATTACATACACAAACAAAATAATTAAATAAGAAATCTAATATTTTAAAGAGATAAATAATAAATTAGCCTTACAGTTCTCAGTCAACTCCCTCGCTACAACTTCTGGCCTTATCATCGCAGAAATAGCCAAAATAAGGCCAAGAAATAGAAATGCCTTAGAACCCATCATTTTTTCTTCTTCTTCAAAGCTTAGTTATTTTAATTTGAGGATGAAGTAATTGATGCAACAATTGGGTTCTATTTATACTAAGAATTGAATTTATTAGAGATTGAAGTATTTCAAACGGATCACTTACCAGTTGAATTATCAAAGCCCAGCTGATACGCCACGTAATCGAGTATATTTTGCTGAAAAACTCACCTTTCATAGTCATATCTTACATAATTACCATTTATAGCCATTGTATTCAATTTACGCCCGTTGTATTCGGTTTTATCATTAGTCTGTATTCATATAAAATATAAATACAGTACCATTTAGCTGCTATATTCGATTCACGGCCGTTGTATTCACTTTTACTTAGTGGTCTGTATTCATAAAAACATAAATATACTATATATTTAGTCTTGCCAAAAACACTACCATTTTTTCTTTTTATTATTTTTATATTTTTTTTGTATTTTCTTGTATTTTAAAGAACTGTTTTGTATTTGTATTTTATAATTGACTGTATATCATATTGGATTATATTTGTATTATGATTTTATTGTGTTTGTATATTTAGATTCTATCTGTATTTGTATTCTATTTTCGTCGATGTCTTTTTATTTTTAAAGAATTATTTTGTATTTGTATTTGTAAGTTGATTGCATATTGTATTTAGCCGTGATTATGTA
>NW_025855188.1:0-1001 GCF_002878395.1 Capsicum annuum
GATCGACCCATGCTAGGTGTTCCTTCCACCCCTGGGATACCACCCATAAATCAATAAATTGAGATCGACCCATGCTAGGCTCTCGCCCCTGAGCTACCACTCACACATAAGTATATTTACTTTACATCAATTCTTTAATCGTTTAGATTGTTATGTGGCGGTCATAATATTATTGAGCTTTAGAGCTAGCTATGAACCAATAGAAGAAAACACGCGATCGAGACAAGAACAATGATATAGGAAATAAGGGTAATACTTTGAAACTTATATGACACCATGAGCCTCACTGGGCATAAAACATATCCACTAATAAAAAAGCCAAGAAGGTATGTGACAAGCGAGGAGATGATGACCCGTAACAAATAAGCTAGTAAGGTGTATAACTAGTAAGCAAGTGACATTACATAGCATATATGGGTTGTGGCAGATTCTAGTGATCTTACCTAGCATATAGAAATTGGGGCAGATTCAAGTGTAGAAATTTAGACGTTTCAAATGGAGGAATATGTGCATAGCAAGTTGAGATACGTAACTCCTCGACTAAAGAGGTTTGGACTGTACAATAAATACTTATTAGGTAATAACAAATAGAAGGGTACGTGAGAATGGGTACTATTGAAGCATGTGGGCAGATTTTAATTAGGAACAAATGTATATCCCACATAAGGACATACAAACTATACACTAAATAGGTAAAGACTTTATAAGGTCACCTTATGCCCAAACACGATGGGAATGATATTCGAAAAAAGAACATGTGTAGCCAAAAGAAGTATACAATCAATTGAAGCAATTTTGGACAGATTGTAATCCAACATGTGACACTCTTTAACTTGTATAATCTTGGATCTTATTGACTTATATAAGAGAAACATGTGGCACTTTGACAAACTTTTAGACCATGGGCAGTAAATAAAAGGTCGATTAACTATAGTGGGGTTGGTACACCATCATAATGTATCTTTTAACATGAAAGATCATCTACGAAGCTCACTTTATTG
>NW_025855189.1:0-1729 GCF_002878395.1 Capsicum annuum
GTGGTATCCCAGGGGTGGAAGGAACACCTAGCATGGGTCGATCCCATCATCGGGTGGTATCCCAAGGGTGAAAGGTAAGCCTAGCATGTGTCAATCCCGATTTATGTATTGATGAGGAACGTATCCCGGGGCTATAATACCTAGCATGGGTCATCCTCTTTTACCACTGATCAGTTGGTCATATGTATCACATGGCTTACAATTATTATAAATCAAAGAAAAGTAAAGTAAAGAAAAGCATGTAATATACAGTCTTCCACAAGTGTAAGTAAAGGTGGTTCATTCATTCTTATCTATATGTTTATATATATTGACCCCGAGTTTCATTAATTTCTTATTTCACTTATGGTTATCTTATGCCTTACATATTCAGTACATTACTTCGTACTGACGTCCCTCACGGGGACCAGCGTCCTATGTTGCAGGCACAGGTCTTTGGCAAGTAAATTTCCCCAATAGAACACAGGATACTCAGCGGCTGTTGGTGAGCTCCAAATTGATTCGGGGCCTTACCGAGTTTTTATCATATATATTTCGATGGTTTTATAGTAATGTATTCCATTAGAGTCTTTGTAGACATTGTAAAGTAGTCATATATATTCATAGGTTCACATGTCATCTGTATCGATTTGGCTAATTGGTTGGTATTATATCTATAGCTTGTGATTCCATTTGTTTAGTGATTCATTTTCTTATCTAGTTTGTTTTTATAGTATGTGTTCCTATAGTTATTGTCCACCTCATCTAGTATGGGGTGTGACAAAAGTGGTATCAGAGCAGTTCATCCTAGGAGTCTACAAAGTCGTGTCTAGTAAATCGTGTCTAGTAGATCCTTACTTATAAATGTTTTGCGCGTCATATTTATAATTAGGGGGCTACTTGTACATTCAGGAAATGTCACTTTCTTTCATACTCCAGATTGTGCGATAGAGCAATGTTAAAAAGTCCATTCCTGCTCGTATTATAATTCCTTATATTCATACTATACCTACTATAGCTAAGGTCAATGGTGGCAAAAAACTCCAGCACCACTAATGTCCAAGAGGCAACGTACAATGAAGGGTCTTAAGATATCAAAATTCAGATTAAGGTGAACCAATTTAGTTCGACCCTCATGGCCCATAATAGAGAACATCGTAAAGGTTTTTATGTTACTTGCACATAAGGCTGTATTTGTACTATTTGTATTGCCTTGGTTTATTTGAGCAAGATATAATAAGTTTATTAATATTTTTGTATGATAAATTGTTAACTAGTCATAAAGATGGGTTGAAAATATTTCTTAGTGCACTTCTTAAGAGGACGTGAATAGTTCTTAGGTTTGAGATTCCGTCATGTGACTCCTTCAATATATGGGAATTAATACCGCGGAGGACATTTAGTACTTCGTTAGTAAGTATATAGGGTTTTAGAGTTACACATATTTTTAAAATAGAATCTGCTAAACT
Organism: Capsicum annuum; assembly: GCF_002878395.1. Classification (NCBI taxonomy): domain Eukaryota; kingdom Viridiplantae; phylum Streptophyta; class Magnoliopsida; order Solanales; family Solanaceae; genus Capsicum; species Capsicum annuum. The sequence goes on from NW_025855189.1 coordinate 1,449, forward strand.
AGTTTTGTAGTAGTTGAAAGAGGCTAGTAGCATGGTCTGAAGGGTGAACCTTTCAATGTGATAGCACATATACCCTAGTTAGAAGATAAGGACCAAACACCTACTAGATATCATTCTCTATTTTATTAATTATCTTTTTATAAGGTATGTGTGTATGACACTCCAAATAGGTAACAATAAAATGCAATCCCTTTTGTGGTTAGAAAACTCTAGGATGAGTATTTCCAATTGTTCTATATAAGAGTATATGTAAACTTGATTCCTATGGTGAACTATGTTTT
>NW_025855190.1:0-1383 GCF_002878395.1 Capsicum annuum
CACATAGTTTGACTTTTATTGAAAACTTTGCATTGTATAATATGGTAATATAAAATAAATTGGTTAGAGTGCATTAAATAATTTGGAAAGGCCTTGATGTCCATGGTTTTGAGTTATTGAAAATCCTATAGGGTACATGGAAATCCCTTAAGTGTTGGCTAATGACATTGCTTGCAAGCTATAGTCGGTATGATGATACTACAGTATAATACCTTGGTGATTAACTTCTAGAATTGGTGGTTTGATTATGTGCTTAAGGTATTAATTGGGCAATAATGGTGGGTTGTGAAAGCTAACTATGAATGTGTGAGTCCGATAGAAGGACACTGGAAACTCATGTTTGCCGACAAGAGAGTTGGTCATGGTGACCACATACATGTGGGGTACACGCTAATTCCCTATGTTTGTTCTTTTATATATGTATCATGGAGGGCGAAGGGCACACGGGAATCTCTGGCCACTATGATATCTCCGGTTCATGCGGTTACATGTACTTGGGCCCGTTTAGGGGTAACACTAGTCCTATATAGCCCAAAGGTGTTAGGATGGTAAAACTACACAGTCCAGGTTAAGATTTTAAATGCATACCAAATTCGGTTCCTTTTCCCAGCATGGTTATAACGCCCCAAATATGGTACCCGAAATGCTACACGGTTCTCATGTCTCCGAAGGACCACAAGCTAACCTATGACTGATATTTGTACTTGTATACTACATAAAATACTGAATAATATAGAAACATGAATTGAAAGGCCATAAGGTTCACATAACTAAAGTAAAATATAACATCTAAATGGTGTATAAAATACCCAAAACAAAACTGAAAATACTGAAGTCTGAAATAAGATAGTCAAGAAAGCCTCTAACTGACTGAACTATTTGAGTAAGGAGTTGATAAGATATTTCCCCAACTGACTCCAAATAGAAAACTAATTAAAGAGATAATATAGAAATAATCATGTCCTCGAAAGACGAGGACTCACTTCTAACTCTGACTGCTGAAACTGGAATCTACTGCTGATTTGGAGCTCGTGTCTCTAAACCTATGGTATAAGACACCATAGCGCATATGCATCAGCACTTTGAATGTACTGGTATACATGTGGGGTAGGCTGAATGCATGGGTTCATATAAATGAACAATACTGGCTAAATGACTAATATGAGTGTGAGAATATGCATGCATACATAGTAACTATATATGAAATCATGATAACTTGAGTACTGAATCTGAATACTAATAATATGACATACTAATAATTGATATAACTGATAACATGAGTGACTATATCTGAAAGTTCTGAATTTGGTGGAACTATCTGAGTTCTGTTATGTATCTGAGATGAATGTATCTGACAGTCCTGAATTCTAAAGAACTATCTGA
>NW_025855191.1:0-1152 GCF_002878395.1 Capsicum annuum
TCTCCTATCTTTAGACTTTAGTTATTTTGACTTGGTTTTGCTATTGTCGGGGGCTTGTCCCGACATATACATTTCTAAAATTTGGTTTTTATAAAGTTATTGTCTATGACTGTTGGCTTGGGTATATTAGTTAGTGTGTTGATTTTTATAAAATGGTTAGACATTGTTTAAGTTATGACTTGTAGTATATTTTTCGCTATCTCATTATATGGTCTAGATTCACCTGACCCATGTGATACAACCACTATCATGAACATGGATGATTTTGAGTATTTTGAATGCAACCTACGGAGTGTATGATTTGAAGTGTGAAAATTGCTCCAAAGTCGCCCCTCATTTCACTCCATGGGCTCTATTTTGTTCATTTAACACTAAGGGGCACTTTTTTCATTTTTTCATTTATTGTAATAAGTCTATAAATAGAATATGTTAGCATTTTAGCTCATTAGTTATTGAATATTGATGAAAGAATACTTCTCTTAAGAGAGAGGCTCCCTAGGCTGAAACTAGGACATGAGCAAGTGTGGACTCACTTATGAATATGTACTGCTTCGAAACGATGGTGCTTGAGTGGTGTAATCCCTCTCGTGTCTTTGTAATAGTGTGGTGTTGCTATTATAAGTTTTAGGTGTCCTTATATTTATTATATCTTTGGGTTCTTGGGTTTTATTGTAGTGTATTTCTCACTATCTATCTCTATATTTCATGTCTTAGTTAGTGTTATCTAGGGAATCCATTATTTCTTGTTGTTCTTGTAATCTTGTAATCGTTGGATTTTTGTTCCTATTGTTGTTCTCCTTATTATATTGTGGTTTATCTCTTGTTGTTGTTAGTATTTTGGTGTTAGTTACACCTTGTTTCTTGTTGTTGTTGGACCCAAGATTTGTGTTTGTGTTGCTCTTAGTTTTCCTCTTCTTTGTGGACTATTTTTAGAGTGTTTTTTATATGTACAAAGTTTATATCATATCATTTGGTATCAAAGAATGTCTTGATTTTGTTCCCACAAGCTCAATCTTGGGCTTGCTTGCTTGAGAATTCAAAAAAAAAGTGTTAAAAAATAAAAATTCCAAAAAAAAACAAATCTGTCCATTTTTGTTGTCTTGGCTGAAGTGTCTTGTTGTGTCCTGTAAACTTAGATCTAAGAGTCCTTTT